>NC_133619.1:651999099-652166599 GCF_048593235.1 Sminthopsis crassicaudata
GAACTTGGAACTTTGTTCTCAGTGAGCAGCTTCAGTGCTGATGGGAGAGGGGATCTCCTGGTCGGACCACTCTGGAGCTCTGGGTGGGTGCGTGCACCACTGGTGGCAGATGCCCCCTGGGCACTGGTCCCCTCTAACTACCCCCGCCCTGAGGCCCTCTATGGGAGGTGCTGGGCAGTCCCTGGGAGGCTGGAGGAGGAGCTGGCTCATCCTGTGCCCCCACCTAACGTTGGGCAAATCCTTCCCCTTCCCGGGGCTGCCACCCCAAAGGCTGTTACTGACAGGGCCCGGGCCTTCCAAGGGAGCGGACGCAGGAGGGGAGAGGGAAGGGGGGATGGCCAGTGCCAGACGCGCTGTTAGGAGGGCAGAGGGTGAGGGAGCCAGGGTATGCCTGGACAGAGCCAGACGATGGGGTCCTTGGTCACTTGTGCATCGGTGTGAGTGTGGGAACGTGAGCACGTGTGGGTACTCGGGGTGGGATTGTGGAGAGTGGGGTGGGGTGGTACACAGGTGTGTGTGCAGACAGGGATTGTGAGTGCGCCCGCGCCCCCCCCCTGCTGAGATGAGGGGAGGGGCTTTTGCCCTCGGCCGCGTGCGGACCGTGAGCCACGCCCAGGAGGAGCGGCCCTCCTCCTAGGACGTTCCGTGGATGGCCCCGGGGTCCGCCTCGGGTGCCGGCGCGGTCTGACTCTCCGCCCCTCCCCCCAGGTGAAGCTGGTGTTCGTGGAGGACCAGGCCGTGGTGGAGACCGTCTTCTTCCTGACGTCCCCCATGATGGCCCTGCTGCGCCGCTTCCCCCTCATGCTGTTCTTCGACAGGCTCCCCGGGCTGCAGGGCACCTTCGACCTGGCCACCGTGCTGTGCGTGGACGACCGCGGGCGCGGGCGCGAGGTGGCCTGCTGCCTCACGCGCCAGACCTCCCCCGGCCTCCTGCGCTTCACGCTGACCTCGCTGGTGCAGAGCGTCCCCGAGATCAAGGGCCGCGTGCGCTGCGTCACCGTGGGGCCCGAGGTGGGCACGCAGCTGGAGGCCGTGCGCGAGCTGCTGCCGGGCGCGCGCGTGCAGATCTGCCGCGTGCAGGTGCTGGAGACGCTCTTCAGCAAGGCGCAGGAGCTGGGCGGCGCGGGGGAGGACCCGGGGCTCTGGCCGCTGCTCTGCCGCCTGGCCGGGGCCGCCTCGGCCGCCGCCTACATGGAGGCGCTGGCCGAGCTGCGCGCCACCTGCCCGGCCGCCTTCGTGGACTACTTCGAGCGGAGCTGGGCGCCCCGCCGGGCCATGTGGGTGCGCCTGTGGGCCTTCGAGACGGCGCGCAACGTGGACGCCTGCGCCCTGGTGCGCGGGCACCGGCAGCGCCTGCTGCGCGGCCTCAGCCCCTCGCCCACCGTGGCCCAGTGCATCCGCGACCTGGTGGCGCTGCAGCGGGGCCACGGGGAGGGGGAGGGGCCGGCGGGCGACGAGAGCCCCGGGCCGGGGCTGGAGAATGGCGGCCGCTGGGGGTCGCAGTGGGGGGACCGAGGCGGGCGGGGGGCGCGGGCCGGGGAAGGAGGCGCGCAGTCGGGGGGCGTCCAGGGAGGAGAGCCGGGGGACAGGGCCGAGTGGGGGGCGCGTTTCGGGGACAGAGACGTGCAGCTGGTGGACGGAGGGGAGAAGGAGGCGCAGCTGGGAGACAGGGGGAGGTTCCTGTGGGAGAGAAGCGGCCACTTGGGAGAGCGCAGGGAGAGGGGCCGGCAGCCGGGGGAGCGCGGAGACAGGGGGCTGCCCTTGTGGGAGAGGGGCGTGCCGCTGGCGAGCAGGGGGGGAGCGGAGGCTGCCGCTGGGAGACCGAGGGGACAGGGGCTTCCGTTTGTGGGAGCGAGGCGTCCAGCTGGGGGACAGAGAGGCGAGCCGGACGCAGCTGGGAGACGGCGACGTACAGCCGGTGGCCGGAGGGGAGCGCACGGAGTGGGCAGCGGGCGGCGTTCCGCCGGACGGCAGGGGGGACAGGGCGTCGCGTTCGTGGGATGGAGGGCAGAGCGTGCAGCTGGGGGACGGAGAGGAGCCCGGCGCCGCCCTGGGGGAGCTGCAGGGAAGAGGGCGGGCGGGCGGGGTCGCGGAGGAGCAGCAGGGAGCCCGGAAGCGGCCCCGAAGTTCCCCGGAGGAGGAAGACTGGGAGCTGCTGTCCAGATTCCGGGCCGTGTGCGGGCCCGAGCTGGCCGGCCTGGTGGCCGAGGAGCTGACCTTCGCCCGGCAGCACGGGGTCAGGGGCTTCCGCTGGACCGGCTCGGGCTACACCCTGCAGGACGGGACGTCGGACTTCCTCCTGGACGCGGCGCTGACGCGCTGCAGCTGCTCCATCCACGCCGCCCGCCACCTCCCCTGCCGGCACCTTTTTGCCGCCCGCCTGGTGGTGGGGGCCGCCCTGTTCCACATGGACCTGCTCAGGGACAGCTGGGGAGGGGCCCCCGAGCCTTGAGCCTCGCCCCCCGCGCCTCCCGCCGCCAGGAGTGAGGGTGCTCGCGCCGAGGTCCAGAAAGCGGGGAGCTCCCTTCTAGCCTCCCTCGGGGAAGGACCAGTGCTCGGAGATCCCCACCCCACCCCCGCGCGGTGGGCGGAATGAGCCCTCGGCGGCGTCACCGGACTCTCCCCCCTCCCCGTCCCCCGAGGAATGGAAAAGGTGATGGCGGAGGGACGGGGCAGCGGAGGATTAAGATGAGGAAGGAAGGAGAGGCTGGGGGGAGGGGGGAGGGAGGAGAGCCGTAGGTGTGTGTCTGTGAGAAGGTACGGGAGGGGCCGGTTCGCTGACTCCCTCTCGGGGTCCCCCACTCAGCCCAGGGGCGCTCGGCCGGGAGGAGGGGGAGAGCGGGAAAGCTGGCGGGGGGGGGGGGATCCCCCCGTCCGCCTCGCAGGAAGAGTGAGAGCGCACCTCTGCTCGCCCCAGGAGGGCATGTTCTGGGGAGGGGCCAAAGGGGCGGGGCTTTCGCATCCCCTCCAATCCCAAGCATTTCCAGAGTTCCTAGCGGGTGGCAGGCTAGGGAAGAAAACGAGAAAAAAGAAAAAAAAAAAAAAAAAAAAGCTAGCTTTTCCTCCTAGAGCTTAAGTTCCCCTGGGGCCGCCGGCTCTCTCCTCAGGTCTGTCTCTAGGCCGAGGTGGGGCTGGGGCTTCTGTTGCTTCTGCCATGAGTTAGATCTGGGAAATCTCAGAATCCCTTGTGTCTCCCTGGGCTCCGCAAATGTGGTCGTTGGGTTCCCAGCGCGGACGCTCACGGTAACAAATGGATCTATTCGGGGACTTGTTAGTTTCCTCCATGTGTATCCTGAGAGCGAGCTGTGCGGTGGAATTCTGAGCAAGTCCCTTTCCTCGGGCCTCAGTTTCCTCATCGGTAAAATGGGAGAGTTAAATGGACGTTTGAAGCCCTCCATCCTAGATGATTCTAGAGAATGATCAATAAATGGGATTGAGCTGTGGGGGCTGGGATGCTTGGGAAAAGCATTGGGATTTGGGGTTTCCGGAGCTCTAGACCCTGTAGTTCCTTCTGTCTCCCTGGTTCCCATGGGTGGTAAAGCATCCAGAAAGCTGCAGGATTCTAGCTGTCCGGCCAACCTGAGGGTGGGCCCGTTCCGGTGGGAGTGGCTTGGGTCTCTACGTCCCGAGCTCCCGTTACCAGGGGATTAGAGCAGTTAGTGTAGGAGAGCGTGACGGACACCCATTAATTTCCTGAACACTAGAGAGAAGTAGTACGCAGAGCCCACATTTGAAACCAGCATATCTAACTTCAAATCCAGTGCCCTTTTCACCGTATTCCTCTGAAACCTGGGCTGTGGGATGGAATGGAAGAGACGAGACCCGGATGGGGCATCTTGGAACATGGAAGGTTTGGCTTGGTCCTCAGCCCAACCCCACTGTCCTTGTGATGCTCATTGATCTCTAGTAAACTTCTTTGGGCCTGGTACATGCGTGTCTTCATCCATTGTGTCCTTGGTTTGCTGATTGAGCTTTTCCATGGGGGCAGGAGGCTTTACCAACCCTGGGCCTCAGGCTAGGCGACTCTGAAGTTTGGTCTGGGGAGTTGATTATCAGATAAACCTGAGCTGCTGCCTCTTCTAAGTGATATGATCCGAGCAAGTTACAATCCAGCAGGAGCCGGAAAAGACATCACACCTGCTCTAGTTGGACCTGAATCTGAACCATTCCCTTACCCATGATCCTCTATTTTCTTAACTATAAAATGGGGCTGCTGATTCCTTCCCCCATCCAGATGCACCCCTGTTGCCTCACCCAGGCTGGAGGAAGGAAAGGAAAGGCTCCAGCCTGGCACTGGATGGGGGGATTGTGGAGATTTTGTCTGCTTCCTCGCCAGGGATTGGAGTTTGGCCTCTGAAGTTTTTGGCCATAAGGACACATTCATTCAGTTCCATGGAATGACTATGTAGTAAACACCTACTATGTGGCAGACATTGCTTACATCCTATTGGGGGGGGTTTCATTTGGCAGCACTAAGAGGAAGGGGATCATCACACGTCATCATGAATTGGAGAACCCTTCGGTGCCATTTGCCCAAAGCTCTTCTCACTAGGCTAGCTGGCAAGTGGCCTTGTGACTAAAGCTCGAAGGCTTGCTGGCAGCGGAACCCCACTGCTCTAGGGGCGGCCCATTCCAGATGGAGACTCTCCGGAATGAAGAACCTTGCTTCTGCCTTTCCTTGTTCCTATTGGCTTTTCCTTGAGAGCCCTTCCTCTCTACCCCCCCCCCCTTTTTCTTTCTACAAGGTTCTTCATCACTCCGGAGAGTCTCCATTTAATTAACATCTTTCTTAAAAAGCGATGCTTTAAAAAGAAAGACTGCAGAATAGATGTCTAGACTGGCTCCATCAGAGAGGGTCAAGGGGCAGCTCAGTACCTCAGGGAGCTAAGAGCTGACTCAATAGATGGCTACGTAGGGGTGAAACAAAATGTGTGAGAGGGAAGTCGTAGGGTGGAAAGGCATGAAGGCTCCTGATGGGAGCTGTCCGGCCCCGTGACCGGTGGGAATGGGGGGGGGGAGGGAGGAGGAAGGGAAGAACTGGGCCACTCTTTGGGGCTGGGCGGGGCACGTGAGGTGGATGGTAAAACGTTCCCGTCGGAAGGGGGGGGTTGGCTGACCCAGAGATAGGGTCCGGCTGGATGGAGGGGGATTTCAGGGAGGAGGAGTGGGGGAGAAGGCGGACTTAGAGCCGATGCTTCCTCCCTCCCAAGGCGTTGTAGCCACCCGGACCTCGTGCCCCACCTCCAGATACCAGGCAATCACCCAGATCCGCCCCCAGGTTCAAATCAGGCTCCACCCCTGGAACGCCACTAGATTCAGATCCCATCCCAGGTAAACTGACAATCAGCCACACAACAAACATTTATTAAACTCCTACTATGTGCCAAGCGCTGTGCTAAATTCTGGAGAATCAAAGAGGCCCTGGAGAAATTCGCAGCCTACCGGCGGAGACTCCAAGCAAAGCGAGCAGTGTACAGGATAGGTAGGAGAAAATCTACCGACGGAAGGCACTGACCAACCCTCACCTCCTCAAGGCCTTGGTCCTAGACCCCATTTGGGCAAGATAGCGAGTGGTTTGTCATTTCCCTCTCCAGCTCATTTGACAGATGGGGAAACTGAGGTAAGCAGTCTGAAATGATTTGCTCAGGGTCACTAGTAAGGGAGCGAGTCTGCATTACCGCAGATGTTCCGCACTCCAGACCTGGCAGTTCAATTCACTGCGACACCTCGCTACCTCAGGCCCTGCCTAGAGACATCTTCAGGCTCAGTGCCAGGGAAACAGTCAACCTTAGGCCCCGCCTCAGGGGCCACTGGCCCCACCCTCAGGAGGTCACAACCTGGTCCAGGTTCCACCCCGGTCCTTAGGCTCCGCCCAAGCGTCAGCATCTCTCACCGTCGCTATGGCAACAGTACGTGCTTTCCTAAAGTCCCGCCCCCTCACTGCTCAGAGAGTCCAAAGACAGTCGGCCTCCTCTCCAAGGCTCAAGAATTGAGGGGAAGTCGAAGTAATTCAGTGAGGACTACCTTTCCCAAGATGCCACGCGCTCCATCACTCAGACGGCGGCCGCTGACCAGTCCTGGGAAGGAGATCCGCGCGTGCGCTAGGGGGGTCGTCGCCCCTCCGCTGGAATTTCTTTAAGAGCATGTGCGGAAGGGGCGGGACGCTGAAGGCGCGAGGCATTGTGGGCTTGTCTCCCAGGCCGCTGGTCGGGGGGCTAGTTCGGCGCCGTCATCTCTCGGGGAGCAGAGGAGGGGGCAGGGGTGGAGGCGGAGGCCGCTCCTGTCTCCATGGTAACACGCCCGGCCGGGAGGGGAGGGGTGGCCGTGGCGATGGGGGAGGGAGGGAGAGCGGCCCTGATCGCCATGGTGACGGAGGGTGGTAATGAGCGGGAGCGCGGTGGGTCTCTATGGTAACGAAAGGAGGTGGGGGATGGGGGTGGCGCGCTGCAGCCCAGAGAAGTTCCCGACCACGGCCATGACCCAGGACCCTTCACCTTTCTCCTCACTCCCCAGCTCTTTAGACCTGACCTCATCCTGTCTCCAGCCCCCAATGAAGTTGTGCCCATCCTCATCTTCATCCATTGGTCCTGACGGTGCCCCTGCCTTCCCCTCCCCCTCCCGGCTCCCGCCCCCATCCTGGCCTCCCTCTCCCACAGTCCTGAGCTCTCCCCCTCTCCAGTTCCTCCCTGGACCCTCTCTCATTCCCCTCAGTCCTGCCCCTCCCTGCGATGTCCTCTGGTCCTCACTCCCCCCATCATCACCTCTTCCTCCACTTCCGGCCTCCTCCTCAGCCTGTCCTGGCCTTCCCCCCCCCCCCCCCGGGAGCTGGGGTCTCACCCCCACCCTGTTTTCCATCGCCTTTCTCCCTCTGACCCCGGCCCGAGTTGTCCGGCCCCGGCCTGTCCCAGCTCTCATCCCCTCCCTCTTTCCCACAGACCTCTCTCTCCCCTGGAAGCCGCCCCGCCCCCTCCAGCCCGACCCCGCCTTCCTCAGGGAGTGTTTGGGGTAGGGCCCCTGGCAGGAATCGCCCTCTGCCTAGGGCGAAGATGCTTCTGGTCCTTGGGATGGAGGGGATCCCTGGCAGAGGGGGGGCCGGAAGTCACAGAGGTGGCAGCGGGCCCCAGGACTTAGCCAGCCAGGCTGCAGGAGGAGGCCGAGGAGGAGGGCCTGTGCTCGGGGCCTGGGGGATGCCGGAGCGGGGCCCAACGTCGGGAGAGGGGGGGGGCCTGGATCCCAAGTGCCGGGTGGCGTGAAGGCAGAAGGGTCCTCTGGGAAGGGCTTTGAGCCCCAGAGCAGGCGAGAGGGAGCCAGCGCAGTTTATGGCGGGATCGGTACTTTAGTGGCCAAGTGGAGGATGGACTGGCCTGAGGGGACTGGAGGCAGGCCGGCCCCCCCAGCAGCTGCCGAGGGAACGCGGGTAGAGGTGGTGAGGGCGTGCCCAGGGTGGGCCAGGCCAGAGGAGAGACGTGAGGAGGCCAGGGGCACTGACTGCCGGGAGAGGGAGGACGGAGAGCGAGGAGCTCACTTTGTCCCTGTGGGGCATACTAAGGGAGGGAAGGGTGCTCCCCCAGAGGGAGCAGGAGGAGGGGGTAACGGGCAGGTTCCAAGGCCGCTGAGAGGACAAGGAGGAGGACTGAGGGAGGGGCTGGGCCGCCAAGGTGGCGGTCTCTCTGGAGAGCAGCCCGGGTGCACTGCCGGGTGGGGGTCAGCTTTAGGAGTGCAGACACGGCTTCTGGGGAGCTCAGACCCCAAGGGCAGAAGAGACGCCAGTGGGAGGTTTGTGGGGGGCGGTGCAGGCGGTGAGGAGCAGCCAGAGAGAGCGGAGACGTGGGGGGCCGTCTGTGAGGGAGAAGGGGGGCCAGGGCTCCCGGCTGGGGGCCTCGGGGCGGTCCTTCCTGCCCCTCATCTCTGGCCACCTCCCTGGTTGCGGGCAGGTCCCAGCCCCCGCCCCGGGATGCCCCCTCCGCCGCCCTGCCGGGGCCTCACGGTGCTCCTGCTCTCCATCCGCAGCCCGAGGAAGGAGCCCCCCGCTGCCCGGGCCCCGCCGCCGGCGCCGCCGCCATGGGCGAGCTGGGCCTGGGCCTGGAGTTCCACACATGGCGCCACTTCAGCAGCTTCTTCGACGACTGGTGTGAGCGGCACAAGGTGCTGTTCATCATCGCCAGCCTCAAGCCCCTCATCTCCCTGCGCCAGCCCCCGCTGCCCTACCTGCCCAGCCTGGCCTCCACCCTGCGCTTCCGCTTCGTGCGCCTCATCTGCAAGCACAGCGGCACCTACGTGGGGCAGAGCGTCGTGCAGCGCGACCAGCAGTGAGTGCCCGGCGTGGGCAGGCCCTGGGGGGGCGGGGCACAGGCAGGACCGAGGGGGCGGAAGCAGCAGGCCCGCCCGAGGCTCGGGTGCGTTCCCTGTGGGTAGGAGGAGAGCCGGAGGGCGCTGCCTGCGGTGCATGGCAGGGTTGGTTGTGGCCCGGCAGCAGCCAGCCTGCCCGAGAGATGGCATCTGAGGGGCTGGCTTATCAGGCCGGGCTCTGCTGTCCCGGGTGCTGCCTGGTCCTCCCCTCCCCCCTTCCTCACTGTGCTCCCTGCTGCCTGGTCCTCCCCTCCCCCAGCGGTCTGTCCCCCCTTCCTCACCTCCCTCCCTGCCGTCCGACCCTTCCCCCTTCCTCACGGTGCTCCCTGCTGCTGTCTCCCCGCCAGGAGCCAGAAGATCGACTGCCCGGCCCTCATCACGCTGCGCCTGGGCCCCAAGAAGGACCGGCTGGTGGTGACGGAGGCCAAGCTGCAGCACAACCACCAGCTCTCCCCGCGGGAGTTCTCGCGCTGCTTCAGGCGCAGCCAGCTGGAGGCCAGCCTGGGGCTGCCCATCCGCATCACCAACAGCGTCTCCAAGCGCTTCCTGGCCCCCGACCTGGTCTGGAACCTGGAGGACTACAGCCGGGCCAAGGACAAGGGCATGTGCCAGCTGCTCGGGGAGATGCACGCCCTCTTCCGGGCCGACCCGGGGGCCAAGGTCAAGCTGGTCTTCCAAGAGGACGTGGCCATCCTCAACTCCATCTTCCTGGCCACGTCGCACATGCGCCAGCTGGCGCGCTCCTTCCCCCGCCTCCTCTTCTTGGACCAGGCGGCCGGCCTGCCCGGGGACTTCGAGCTGTACTCTGTGCTCTGCCAGGACGCCAACGGGCGGGGCCGCGAGGTGGCCTACTGCCTTGCCCGCAGGGGCACGCCCGACCTGCTGGTCTTCATCGTGGCCTCTCTGGTGCAGAGCGTCCCCGAGATCAAGACCCTGGTGGAGTGCCTCACGGTGGGCGTGGCCTGCCTGGCGGGGGTGGACGCGGTGGAGGAGGTCCTGCCCTGCGCCCGCGTGCAGGTGTGCCGCGCTCAGGTGCTGGAGGCCCTGGGGCGCCGGGCTCGGGAGCTGGCGGTGCCCGGGGAGCGGCGCATCGTCAACCTCCTGCACAACCTGGCCCACGCCGCCTCCCCCAAGGTCTACAGCCAGTACCTCAGCGACCTGGAAGACGTGGCCCCCCTGGAGTTCCTCCGCTACTTCCTGGAGACCTGGCACCCGCACAAAGGCACCTGGGCCGCCTGCTGGGCTTACTACCGAGGGGAGAGCTGCCCCTTCGTGGACCACCTCGAGGCTCACAGGCAGAAGCTGCTGCCCGCCCTGGCCAGAGACACGTCCTTGGCGGGCTCTGTTCGGGGCTTGCTGGACCTCGAGAGCCTGCCCGTGGAACTTCAGGGGCTGCAGGCCGAGGAGGTGGCCGAGCGCTACCAGGCGGTGGGGCCTGGGGAGGCGGCTGCCCTGGCCGCCGAGGAGCTGGCCCTGGCCCGCCACGGCGGGCGCATCCGGCCGGCCGAGGGCGGGGGCTTCGTGCTGGAGGGGACTGTGCGGGGAGCCTCCTTCACCGTGGGGGCTGACCTGGCCTCCTGCAGCTGCTCCATTTTCACAGCTGGCCACCGGCCCTGCCGCCACATCTTCGCCGCCCGCCTCTGGGCGGGGAAGGCCCTCTTTGACATCAGCCTTCTGCCCCCCGCGGGTGGCGACGATGGGTAAGGGCCTTGGTGGGCCCACGCTGGGGCTTCGCACAAGCTCCCACCCTGAGGAGGCAGAGGAGGAGGCCGTGGCTGTGCCTTCCTCCGGAGCCTGTTTGCTGGCCCTCAGATGGGTGCCGGCGGGGAATGGGGGTGCCCGCCAGGCTGGCAGGGTGGGCGCCCGCCACGGAGGTCAGGGGAGAGCAGGGCAGTGTTGTATGTCTTCTGGCAAGAATAAAACGCATTCTGTCGGCTGTTCTACCTCCTCCGAGTTGGGCCGCTTTTTTGAGGAAAATGGTGGTTGGATCTTGGCCTTGTGAGTTGTGTGATGGAGGTGAGGTTGTGTAAATGATGACGAGGGCTGGAAACCCCGAGAACAGACTGCCCTCTTGGGCTTCCTCAGCTCGGTCAGTCCAGTGCACCTTTTAAACACCTACTGTGTGCAGAGCCAAGTGTCCTTTGGTACCGGGAGCAGAGCAGGGTTTGGATGTGATCTCCTAGAGCTCACGGGTGGGAGGTTGAGGGACCACATGGACCTGTCCCGTAGAGAAGCACAGAGTACCAGGCAAAGTGCCCCCTTACCTGGTGGGCAGGGGAGGGGAGACTATGAAAAACCTCTCTGGGGAGGGCCTGGGAGCTGGTCACCGAAGGCCGGGCAAGTGTGGAAGGGGAGGAGGCCAGTGAGCCATGCTGGGCGTGGGGGAAGGAGATGTGGCTCAGAACTTCTGCTGACCCGTGGCTGAATCACAGGGTCCGAGACCTACAGGCAGAACTGGCCCTTGAGGCATCCATTTTGCCACCCAGCTGGCTGAGCTCAGGCCTGCTTTCAGGGATTGACTGAAGGTCCCTGTGCTCCGGGAGTTAATCCTGAGCGATTGGACCCAGGCTTTCAGATCCAGCACACTTGCCTGTCACTGGCGAGCGCTGGCCTGTAAAATGGGTGGGTGGGTGGGCTTGGATCAGGCCTTTTTAGCCTTTTTGAGTGCCAGCAGTGAAGCCTATGGATCCATTCTTAATGCCGTTGACTTGCTAGTAGTATTTTTCCCTCTTAGATGTCAATACATTTTTTTAAAACATTCATTTAAAAACATTTTTTAAGTTCCAAATTTTCTTCCTCCCTCCCCTTCCCCTCTTTAAAAAGGTCATCTTCATGTAATCCTGCAGAAATATTAGTCGTTTTATGAAAGAGAACCAGATCAAAAGGAAAAACCAGAAAAAAAGAAAAAGGTAGAATGTTTCCATGTGCATTCCCACTGCACTTCTTTCCCTATTGGGGGATGGGAGTTCTCATTGTGGGTCTTTAGGAATTGTCTTGGATCATTGTGTTGCTGAGAAGAGCTAAGCCATTCACAGGTGGGCACCGCACAATGCCACGGTCACTGTGTACGTTGTGTTCTTGATTCTGCTCGCTTCACTTTGCATCAGTTCATGTCGATTTTTCCAAATTTTAGAATAATGTTTGTAAATGCAAAACAGACAAACAAATAACCAAACCTAGCATTATAAAGAAAACTAATTACATTGAAATCTAGTTATCAGAATATTTATTAGAAAATGGAGGGACTTAAGAACTAAGAAGGTGTCTTTAAAAGTTTTCCTCAATTACATGTAAAAACAATTTCAAACTTTTTAAAAAATTGAATTGCAAATGCCCTTCCTCCTTTCCCTTCTCCTTTCATTGAGAAGGCAAGCCATTTGATAGAGATGATACATGCGTAAGTCATACAAAATATAGGTCTATATTAGTCATGCTATGAAAAACCAAACAGGAAAAATAAATAAAATTTAAAAATATATAATTCTATCCGCATTCAGATTCTATGAGTTTGTTTTCCTTCCAGATATAGATAGCATTTTTTAAACCATAAGTTCTTTGGAATTGTCTTGGATCATTGTATTTCTGAGAATTAGCTAAGTCTTTCACAGTTAATCATTGTACAATATTGTTACCTAGTGCGATGTTCTCCTGGATCTCCTCATTTCACTTTGGATCAGTTCTTGTATCTTCGAGGTGTTTCTGAGAGCGCACTCGTTTCTTATAGCACAATGGTTTTCCATCATATGCCATGATTGGTCAACAGTTTTCAATTGATGGGCATCCCTTCAATTTCTAATTTTGGGCCACCATAAAATACTGCTATAAATATTTGGGAATTATATGTACATAAATATTTATAGCAGTTTTTCTCCTTTTTTATTCCCTTTTTTAAAGGGAAATAAAAAAATCTGGTAATAGCATTTCTGGGTCAAAGGACTTATACAGACGGTTTTATAGCCCTTTGGGCATAGTTCCAAATTGCTCTCCAAAATAGTTGAATCAGTTCACAACTCCACCAGTAATGCATTAGTGTCCCAGTTTTCCCACATGCCCTCCAATATTTATCATTTTTCTTTTCTTTTCATATGAATTGCTCTGATCCATGTAAGGTGATATCTCAGAGTTCTTTTAATTTGCATTTCTGTAATCAATAGTTACTTAGGACATTTTTTTCTAATGACTCTAGATAGCTTTGATTTCTTAATCTGAAAAGTACCTGTTCATATCCTTTGGGGGAAAAATGGATATTCTGTGAAACCGAGGGTTTTCAAGCATTCCTGATGAAAAGACCAAAGCTGAATAGAAAATTTGACTTTCAAATACAAGACCCTAGAGAAAGTAAATAGAAAAGAGAAATCAGTAGACTAAGCTGTTTACAATCCTTCATGTGGAATGGCTTTTATCAGTTGGGGAATGTCTCTTATTTTTATAAATTTGGCGCATTCCTCTATATATTTGAGAAATGAGGCCTTGCTATACATTTTTCAGTTATGATTATTAACTATGTATTTATCTGTCCTATTTCCCCTACATTTATCTTGCATTCATTCTCTCTCTCTCTCTCTCTCTCTCTCTCTCTCTCTCTCTCTCTTTCTCTCTCTCTCTCTCTCTCTGTCTCTTCTTTTTTCTCTGTTTTTGTCTCTCTCCTTTCCTCTCTCCTTCTCTCCTCTCCTCCCTCCTTTCACTCTGTTCTTTCTCAAAAGTGTTTTGCTTCTCACTGCTGCCTCCCTCTATCCACAGTCTCTTTTGTCATTTGTTCTCCCTCACCCCCTGACTTTTCTCCTTACCCTCCTTGTTTCCTATATGGTAAAATAGAATTCCTTATTCCCAGCAGAATGGTATGTTGTTATCTCTTTGAGCCAGTTGTGATGAGAGTGAGATTTAAGTGCTCCCCCCATTTCCCTCCTCTTCCTCTTTACTATAAATGCTCTTTTGTGCCTCTTTGACATGATATATTATCCTTTCTCCTCCCAGTGCATTTCATCCCTTAATTTTATATTTTTAAATATCATTCCCTTGTAGTCAAATACCCTGCCCCTGCTCTTTGTTTAGGTATACTCCTAAACTGCCTCAGTAATGAGAAAGTTCTTGGAAATAACATCTTCCTATGAAGTAATGGAAACAGTTAGAACCTGATGTCTGCCTTATTGATTTCTCTTTCCTATTCCTTACCTTCTCTTGAGTTTTGTATTTGAAAATCGAATTTTTTTTATTCAGCTCTGGGCTTTTCATCGGGGAATGCTTGAAAGTCCTCTATTTCATTGACTATCCCTTTCCTCCTCTCCCCCTGCAAAAACAAAAACAAAAACCAAAACCAAAAAAAAACAAAAAAAAACAACCTATTATGCTCAGTTTTACTGGATAGGTGATTTTTGGTTGTAATCCTGAGCCTTGTGTTACCCTGGCTGTGGTTCCATAATATTCAAATTGTTTCTTTTTGGCTGCTTGAAGTATTTTCTCCTTGACCTATGAACTCTAGAATTTGATTAAATATTCATTTTGTGATCTCTTTAAGAAGATAATTGGGGGATTTTTTTTTTTTCATTTTCTATTTTGCCCTCTGGTTCTAAAATATCAGGGCAGTTTTTCTTGAGAATTTTTTGAAAGATCATATTTAGGCTCTTTTCTTGATCATGCCTTTCAAGTAGCCCAATAATTCTTAAATGATCTCTTCCAGAGCTTTTTTTTTCAGTCATTTATTGTTCCTAATGAGATATTTCCCATTTTTCTTCTATTTTTCATTCTTTTGATTTTCCTTTATTGTGTCTTGATATTCATGGAATCATTAGCTTTCTTTTGCTCAATTTCACTTTTTTTTTTTTTTTCTTCTGAGGCTGGGGTTAAGTGACTTGCCCAGGGTCACACAGCTAGGAAGTATTAAGTGTCTGAGACTAGATTTGAACTCAGGTCCTCCTGAATTCCTCCTGAATCCACTGCGCCCCCTAGCTGTCCCATCAATTTCACTTTTTAAGGAGTTCTTTTCTTCAGTGAATTTTGTACATCCTTTCCAATTCTCCTTTTTTTAATTTAATCTTTTTATTTTTCAAAACACAATCCTTCAACATTAGCCCTTGTAAAACCTTGTGTTCCAATCTCCCTCCGATTTCCTACAGGCTCTCCCCTAAATGACAAGTAGTCTAACATATGTTAAACATGGTAGAAATACATGTTAAATCCAATATATATATATACATATTTATACAATTATTGTGCTTCACAAGAAAAATCAAATCAAACTAGTAAAAAAAACAAAAACAAGAGAAGCAAAATAAAATGTAAGCAAACAACAAGAGTGAAAATGCTATGTTGTGAACCACGTTCTGTTCCCATGATTCTCTCTCTGGGTGCATATGGCTCTCTTCATCTCTGAACAATTGAAAGTGGTTTGAATCATCTCATTGTCGAAGAGAGCCCCGTCCATCAGAATTGATCACTATGTAATCTTGCTGTTGCCGGGTATAATGATCTCCTGATTTTGCTCATTTCACTCAGCATCAGTTCCTGTAAGTCTCTCCAGGACTCTCTGAAATCTTCCTGCTGTGTCTTACAGAACAATAATATTCCATAACATTCACATACCATAATTTATCCAATCATTCTCCAATTGATGGGCATCCATTCATTTTCCAGTTTTTAGCCACTATAAAAAGGGCTACCACAAACATTTTGGCACATGAGATCTCCCACTTCCAGCTCATCCCCTTCCACCTTCCTGCCAGGATGTGGACCCTCATGATGGGCATCTGCCAAAGGGTCATCCAGAACCTGCTTCTTTTCTCCTTTTATTTATTTATTCTTCCCTTCTTTCTGATCTCAGTTCCCTTGGGTTTAGTCATCCAGGTGACGTTTGGATATCCAGGTCCACCAGTTCTGCTGAGCTCTCCTGGATCCAGATCCACCAGCTGCCTCTTGAACATCTCTCAAGCCCGACAGAACTTGCATTCTTTCCCCGTAAGCCCTCTCCTCTTGCCAACTTCCCTGTTGTCCAGAGTACCACCCTCCTTGGGTCTCCAGCACCTCCCTCACCCCTCTCCTTGCCTTTTTCTATCCATTCCTACATTCCCTCTGGGCCCTTTAGTCACAGAATTTTAGACCTGGAAAGGATCTCAGAAGCGCTCTAGTCCTTCTGGTTCTGTTATGAATGTCCCCAACAAGAGGCCCTTGAGCTCTCTTGAAGACCTCCAGTGAGGAGGACTGGTGACTTCCCAAGTCAGCCTGTGCTTCTGCCCTTCCCATCCCTACATTAAGGCTAAATTCATTCCTCAACTTGATTCTTGCTTCTGCCCTCCACAGAAAACTCTCTTCCCTTTTTCTCTGGGGTAGACTTCAGATAGTGGAACCCCCTTAAAATCTCTCTTCTTCAGGCTAAATGTTCCTTTTAACAGATGTGTACTTGAGACTCTCCAACCTTTGGGCCATTCTCTTCTGGGCTTGTGCTAAAGCCTGAAGACCAGGGACCTGACCAGATTGAAATTTCCCTCTCAGGGAAGTTCAAGGTTGAATTAGAATTAAAAAAAAAAAAAAAAAAAAAAAAGATCAAATCCCACCGTTCACTTGTGATCCAATAGAATCCCCAGATCTTTTCCACGACTGCTCTTGAGGAGCCATCTATTTTTATCCCACCTTTATCTTTTTTGTGTGTCTAAGTATACAACTCTACATTCAGCCCCCCACTTTTTCTGCTTTTTTCATTCAATGCAATTCTCTACTCTTTTGAGTTTCCTTTTTAAAATGTATTTTCTTAAAATCCCCCCAAATACTAATAGTTTGTTTTAATAAAATGGTAATTTTCCCTATACTGACTCTCTGTTTCTTGCCAAATCCACTTCCAGAAAAGATTTATCAATTATCAACAGGAAGGAGGGTCAAATCAAGCCTCCTGCCCAGGGTGAGGGAGTCCCTAGTTCCCCAAAGGTTATCTTGTAAGTTTACAATCTTGTCAGCATGGCTCATCCCAGAAATCCCAGGAACAAAGGTCTCCTAAGAGGATTTGACTAACTTTTCTCCTAACTGTAAGCCACTTACTTCTATTGTTATTATTTTCTAGCTTTTAAAGAAAACAAAATAAACTCTAATATAATCTTACAACAATATTTATAATTTAATAAGATTCAGATTGAAAAGAGGAAGAAACTTGTTTTTAACAGCATCTCTGAGCCTTCTTATATTGAAAACATCACCAGTCAGGTCCTAATAATTTAGCCAAATAACTTTTAAACTTATCTTTTCCTAGAAAGTCATTTAGTGCATTTTCATGATCATCATGTTAGTGCTACTATATGCTAGGCTTTTTCTATGTCCTGTAAATTGTATAGGTCTGTTTTTAGTAATACTTTGAAATGTTTACTCTGAGTTTCTCATTTTTTTGTTAACTTTTCTTTTTTTTTTAATTTATAATTTTTTTGATAGTATATATGCATGAGTAATTTTTTTTTAAACATTATCCCTTGTATTCATTTCTCCAAATTATGCCCCCTCCCTCTACTCACTCCCCTTGATGACAGGTAATCCCATACATTTTACATGTGTTACAATATAACCTAGATACAATATATGTGTGTAAATACCATTTTCTCGTTGCACATTAAGTATTAGCTTCCGAAGGTATAAGTAACCTGGGTAGATAGACAGTAGTGCTAACAATTTACATTCACTTCCCAGTGTTCCTTCTCTGGGTGTAGTTGTTTCTGTCCATCATTGATCAACTGGAAGTGAGTTGGATCTTCTTTATGTTGAAGATATTTTGGTTAACATTTCAAGGCAGCTATAAATGGGATAGCGTTTTGTTCAATCCTCTTCCTCCAAGGTCTGAATATTACAGTGCTCATCCTTTACACAAGTCAGGTACTGCATTAAGCATTCACAATTATGGGTTTGTCCTAACAACCTGGAGAGATGAGTGTAAATCTTTATTATCTCCTCATATATATTAAGACTGATTAAATTCTTCTACTTTATTAGCTCAAAATTTTCAATTCAGTTATGGGTTTGTAATTACTATTGACCGGACTTAAGTCTCAATTTTCTTTTCCAAGGCTCCATTGTTTCCCATTAGTGCTTATTAAAAAAAATTAATGGCAGCATTCCCAACTCCCTATTACCACTTTTTAATGTTTTGAATTTTACAAAGAGCCAAATCAATTCTTTAAAATTTTTCTAAACTAATTATCCTTTAGCATGACTACTAAAAGTAGATCAAAGAGATCCTTTATCAATCAATTAATTAACATGCATTTTATGAAATGTATTTTGTAGTCTTGTATTGATTGGGGAAGGGAAGCATGTCGTAACTATCAAAAGGCATTGTTTTAAAATTTCCTAAAGCTTGTCTAATATGGTGGGATCAAAAATTCTTTCTCAGTTTTCTCTAATCTTTATTTTATTTATTTATTTTCCTGAGGCTAGGGTTAAGTGACTTGCTCAGGGTCACACAGCTAGGAAGTATTAAGTGTCTGAGACCAGATTTGAACTTGGGTCCGCCTGAATTCAAGGTTGGTGCTCTATCCACTGCACCACCCAGCTGCCCCTTCTCTAATCTTTATTTCTCAATCACAGTTTCCCGCCCCCCCCCCCCTGAATTTTGCTTTACACTTTAAAACAAAGTTTTATTGCACAGAGACGACTGATTGCAATCCTATAATCCATTTGGTTCCTTAGTAGTTACAAATGTCCACTTCACACCAATTTCTTCGAGACCTTTTGGACAATTAGACTCACATGGCTTTTGTGAGTGACGGGCAAACAGATCCCAGATAACTCATTCAGCACAAGTTCCTCATTGTAGGGATTATGGATTTCAGTAAGCAGAAGGTCTTTGGAAAGGGAATCATTTCTCTCCTTCTCAGAGTTAACCTCCTTAAATAAACTATTTAACAAAGGAATTCACTTCGCAGTGACCAAGGGCCAACAACGGCAAAGAGGTGATCCAGATATTGGTATCTTAAAGAATCCCTGCTCCTTTTGCTCCACTAAATTATTATTGCTTTCTTCTTATGAAATGGAACTCTGGATAGTCTTCTCAAAGGCAACTTCCATTTTGGATCTTACTTATTGTGAATTATCCTGACTCCTAATTGCCTCTTTTTTTTTTTTTTTTTTTTTTTGCTGAGGCAATTGATATTAAGTGACTTGCCCAGGGTCACACAGCTAGGAAGTATCTGAATCATATTTGAACTCAGGTGCTTCTAACTTCAGGGCTGGTACTCTATCCATTAGGCCAACTAACTGGCCACCTAGACGTTCCCCTATATATATTCTTGTCTAATTCTATCTTCAGTAGTTCTTTCTCTTACTACAGCCTTATTTGTACAATTTAAACTTATTTTCATTAGACAATTTCAACAGAAATTTTTACTATATTTTAATTTACCTAAATAATTGCTTTAAAATGCAGTAATATCCTTAAATGTTACTTATTTTCAGTGGATTTCTGATTTCAAAACGAAGTTTTTTTCTGTTTTCTGGGAGTGCTTTGGGATTCAGCTTCAATCAGGGATCCTGGTTCAGGATCTGTTTGGTGCCCTCAGGTAAACAACCAAAGGGTATTAAATGAACTCCAATTCTACCCACTTTTGTTCTTTTCTGCAGATTCTCTAAAATTTCCCTTTTTGGCTTCCTAATAATAAAAATTCCTTCCTGTAATAATTGTAATTATAATTAAGCACAGTTTTCAGTACATCTTTATTCTACCCTAAAATTAAAACCAGCTTCAGAGACTGATAGCCTAAAACAGACTCAGAGACTGGTTAACTGAAACTTCTTCAGGCTTAACAAATGTGTTTCTTTTAAAATTCTGAATTGTGAAATCCTGATAAGAATTTAGCAAAGAACTTCATCATAAGCAGATCTTCTAGAGGGAAATACATCATTTTTCTGGGGGATGTTTCTCAGGGAAATTAGGGAAATAAAGGTGGAAACTCAAAGAGAGGGGGTCAAAGAGGAGCCAGATAGAATACTTGGCAGATCAGGTCCTGGACCTGTCTAAAGATATGTTAATATCTCAAAATAATCTCAAAACATATCTCCAAAGAATTTTTTAATGATGTTCAGAACTTGGGAAATGGATAAAGACTGATAAACAGTTCCTTCCACAATCACTCTCTACAAACAGGATAGAATGGGAATTGATTTTATCTAATACAAGCTGGCTGGGCTTCTTCCTGACTGGAAGAGAGTAACTCCACATTAATCTCAGCAATTCCCAATGTGGCCAGTGTTGGAAACAGAGAAAAGAGACATTTGTCTTTTTTAAGGATCTTTTTTGAAACTTTTCTTCTTTGTAGCCTGTTTCTTTTGGTTGATTAAGCCAAAAGAAAAGTAGGTAAAACACTTATTAGTTACGAGTTGGCACAAAGCATGAACAACACAGACAAAAAGAAACATTTCCCATTTTCTTAAAGATTTTCTAAATTGTTCTCGATCTGAAGTAAGAAACCCACTCTTCCTAAACTTAGCTTCATCCCTTCAAAGCAGACACCCTGAGAACATATTACAACATTAAATCAGGCCCGGACGTCTAAGTTTTTCTCTGAGAGATTTTGAAGTTCAGGACTTTCTTGATCCTCTGGTCAGTACATAACTTACAACTATCTTGCAGCTGCGATCGTGCTGTCAGCCTAATATAATTTTTCTGTTGCCTAATTATGTCCATGCTTTTAGAATCTTATCAATAAAAAAATGTAATTTAGTAACAATACAAAATTGCTTTAGTCTAGTTTGCCAATTGGATCCACCCATTTAAGATACACTTTGTATTTAGAACAAGTTTCTAATAGAAGAGCCGTTTAACGTTCCAGTCTCTAGACTGCCAAAAAGAAGAAAAATAGACACTGAGTAAAACTAAACAGTTTCAAATATTGTGAAGATGGGAAGGGTTAGGTCATCAAACTGAATTTTCCTTGTTTTAGGAAATTGTAACTTTGTAAGGGTAAGCAAAAGTTCTATACTTTGTCTCTGTATTCTCAAACTCAAATTTAGTTTACTAGTTCTTTGTCATCCCTGGAGAGGGAGGTGACTCTTGTCCCAGTGAGCATGTATTTATTTCTCCTCTTAGGCCTGATCCTATCACTCCTAGGTCCCCAACCAACTTCTGAGAGAATTAGAGTAGATTTCAAGGTCTCTGCCTTTGGACTTATTCCATCTGAGAATGTTCCCACTGAATATGAAGGAAATGATCCCCCTTAACCTTTATAGAGTGCCCACCCCTCTAACTCACCTTTCTTTTTTCCCCTCCTTAATCATCAACCATTTATTAAGTGCCTACTGTATGCCAAGTATTGCTCTGAAAGCTAGGGGGACAAAGAAAGGCAAACACTTGATTCTTGCCTTCAAGGAACTCATCTTATAGTTGGGGGAGACACCATGGGAGAAAAATTCTACAAACAAAATATATACAGTATAGATGAAAGGTAGTCTCAGAGAGAAAGCACTAGCAGTGGGGTAAGAAGATGGGAGGAGACCAGAAAGCCTTGCAAATAGAAAATTAAGCAAACATAACGTCTGAACTTGCTACTTTTTTCCCTCAGAGAAGTTTTCATTTGATATGTCATTATGACATAACTTATAAAAGTTATGACCTATAAATATGCATGTATGTATGTGTACACATAATCTATATTATATGCACATATCTTACATGCACTGTTTACTTTCTGGGCAGTTATAAATTGAGTCTGACCCTCATTGTTTTAAATTTCAGACATACAATGTACATACAAATTCATTTGAATGTTTTTACATGAATTCTCTTGATGAGTTGAATAAAACCTCCTTTCCTAGATATTGGAATGATCATGACTTAGCTTTAATAAGAAGCCACTTAAAAATACCATTCATTACATTAGTGTGCTATAAGAAATGAACAGGCAGATTTCAGAAAAACCTGGAAAAAAACTTAGCTGAACTGAAGTTGAATGAAGTGAGTAAAATCAGGAGAACATCACACACAGTAACAGCAATACTGGACAATGGTCAACTTTGATAGACTTAACTCTACTCCGGACTACAGTGATCTGAGACAATTCCAGAAGACTCGTGAGCCGAAAAAGCTATCTACATCTAGAGAAGGAGCGTGCAGTCTGAAAGCAGATTGAAGCATATCTTCACTTTTTTGCTTTTTGCGTATGTGTGTCTGTTTCCTTTTGGTTTTTCTTCCCCAGCATGACTGATGTGGAAATGTTTGCATCATTGCGCATGTATGATCTACATCAGCTTGGGGAGAGAGGAGGAAAGGTGTACTGTTCGGGCTAGCTTTCTGGAGGTCTTCTGGAAGGGCCTTGGTCTCAGCAGGATAGACATCATGAGAATGGACAAGAATAGAGTCCAAAGTCTTTATTGTCTCTTACACAGTCTGTACCTGTCGTAGTCTAACCCAGGCTCCTCCAGCAGTCTGACAGTCTGACTTCTGAATGACTTCCTGCCCCCAGTTCTTATATGCCCTACTTACAATTATATCATTACAATATACTGATTATGTGTGAACTAGAGAACCATGACATCACCATGCTGAGTACTGAGTATATATGGGGACTAGAGAGTCATGACATCACCATGCTGAGTACTTAGTATGCATGGGAGCTAGAGAACCATGACATCACCACGCTGAGCTCTGAGTCTATATGGGGACTAGAGAACCATGACATCACCACGCTGAGTACTTAGTATACATGGGAGCTAGAGAACCATGACATCACCACGCTGAGTACTTAGTATACATGGGAGCTAGAGAACCATGACATCACCAGGCTGAGTACTGAGTATATAGGGGAATTAGAGAACCATTGTCTCATCAATTCCTCTGAGTTAACACCTTGCTTTAAGCATACTTCTCCAGAGTTCCCACTCTCTACAGAAAGGGAGGGGAAAAAACATTTGAAACTCAAAACTCTTATAAAAAATGAATGTTCATTACAAAAAATTCATCACTATGACACTACTACGTGCTAACTCTGCGCCCCCTGAAGTGGGGGATGCAGTGAAGGAACAGCCCAAATGAGTGAAGCTCTTTAAACTTTTAGTTGGCTCCTGCAGAAGCCGGTGTAAAAACTCCCTATGAGTTCACACACTGATGCAGAAAGGAGAACAAGCTTTTATATTTAAGTCCTACCGGCCCTTCAGACTCTGGTTGGCCAGAACCCTTCCAGAACCTCATCCTATGTTGCTCCAGGACATCCGCGTCCTCCCTACTCATACATCCCCTGCTCAAATGACTCTCTCTGCCCTCCGAGTGAGTCAGATGATGAGCCTATTGAGCAAGCGCAAGGAAGAAAAGCCTCTCCCCACGGCTGAAGCCCCTTTCTAGCCCAGCCCCCAGTCTCAGGACTGGGATCAGGCCAGTTCCTTCTTCTGAAAGCTGATTGGTCCGAGTGCTTGTTCTCCCACATTGCTTTGGAGCTTGCGACATCTTGTGGCCACAAAGCTGAGTATTTCTCACAGCTCTTCAGTTTAAAAGGCTCTAAAACGAGGCAAAAGCAAGGATAACATTTCCCCAACAGGATGCAAAAGCGGGAATAACCAGAAATCCACGAACTTGGCTAATGTTCTTCCGCCTTCCACGGGGAAGGGGGAGCCCATACTTACAGGCACATGAGCCCTGGGCAACTTGCAAATCTGGCCTGCACGCCTCTACGGTCAAGGGCACCAGAAGTAGCTGCTTCTCTGCAAACTCCTCCCACTTTCCTCATCAATAATTTGAAACAAATAAATTATTTGATCAATATTGTGATCAAAAGAAGAATTAATTTTCAATAAAATAATTATATCACCCTCTGGACAGCATTTTTCAGACTAATAGCATTTCTCATACAATGATTTCATTAACATTATAATAACACAAGAATAATTAGAAGCCCAACAATAACATAAATAATATTATGTGTTGTGTCCTGCTTTCTAGAGTCCCCACGCTGGGGTGATTAGAATACCGTGCTTTCTAGAGCCCCCAAGTTGGGGTGACAAAACATACTGTTGCTTTCTAGAGTCCCCATACCAAGGTGATTAAAATATCCCTTCCTAGTGGAGAAGTGATGAGGCGGGACTTCTGAGGAGGGTGGAAAATGGACTCAAGAACTTTCCTCTTTACATAATATAAAACAAAACAAAACAAAACAAAACAAAAAAACAACACTGTGCCAGTGGGACCACATAAACAACTTGTTATTTGCCACCTTCTATCACTCTGCCTCAATCTCCACACAGATTGTCACCACCCCCGACTTCTCAGGAAGGTCGGGAGCCCTTAGAGGAGATGGGGAGCCGAACCAGACGTTTTCACCAGGTTCCCTCACCCAGAGTTCCCCCACTGTCTCTGGCCCTCTACAGTTATAAATTTCCAAAACATTAGAAAAACCTTATTGCCAGTCAAATAGCATCCATTTGGGTTGAATGCACTCATACATAAATCATCTTTTGTAGAAAATTATTTCATCCATCTATTTGGCATTCTATACTAACTCAAAAATCAGTAATTTTGAAGCAATTACTTTTTAATTCTTATTCATGCAGCCTTTAAATATTCTCTCTTTTTAGGTTACTTTTGGGGCAGCTAGGTGGCGCAGTGGATAGAGCACCATCCTTGAATTCAGGAGGACCTGAGTTCAAATATGATCTCAGACACTTAACATTTCCTACCTGTGTGACCCTGGGCAAGTCACTTAACCCCAGCCTCAAGGAAAAAAAAAAAGATTATTATTTTTATTATTTATATATAATATTATATATATATGTATATATATATACATATATATATATGTATATATATATATATATACATATATATATACAAAACATGTGCATGGGTCATTTTTCAGCATCGACCCTGGCAAAACCTTCTGTTCCAATTTTTCCCTTCCTCCCCCCCACTTCATTCCCTAGATGTCAGTCAGTCCAATATATGTTAAATATAAACATATTATCTTAATGGCAGATATCAAATTTATTTTGCATTACAATCTGATCTATCTATAGAAACTTAAGAATCACAATTATCCTAATAGGAGAACACATCTCAGCTTAATTCGGGACCACATTTTCATTTTGTCTTAGGACAAACTCAAATGAAGTCTGGATTTATGATGGTATCACTCAAAATCTCAATTTTCCCAAAGGCTGCCAGTTGTCAGTCCCTCAAATTACAGAGCTCATTGCTTTAAATAAGTTAGTTCAGTGCCAAAGATTTGTGGTGGCGGTCTCACATTCTCCTCTCCCTCTTTAGGCTCTCCTAAAATGTGACTACACATTCCCCATCTGAAGACTGGAATACACCCTTTTAATGTGAATGAGCATTTCTCCGGCTGACGTCCACAAATTTACAGGCACAGAAAGTTTCTCATATTTTTCTTAAAATATTTTTAGTATTTGTAAAACCCTTCAAACCACAATTTGGAAGTTTACATACAGATATTATATTTTAGTTACTAATTAGTTTATAATGCCATAGATTTCTTCAAACCAGAAAAAATGTTTCCTTTCTATCTTATCTGTCTTTATCTCTCTATGTAGGACAAAGAAAAAGTATCTTCTAATTTTCTTTCTACTTATTCTAAATGTTATCTCCCACTGAATGTTTGATCAAAAGGTCAGTACAAGTAAGTCTTTGCTTACTGGGAAGGAGAGTTTGGTATCAGATTACAAATAGCCAAGAGAGTTATTTTAAGGATAAAACTTAATTACTTTCCCATCCTTTTAAACTCCCTTTCCACTCTTTTCTACAGTAGCCTTTCTAGCTTGGTGGATGTTTCCCTTTAAAATATCCAAGATAAACAGTTAATTCTTACACATTGCAACTTTCCCCATCGTTTGGCTACATCCTGGATTAGCATAAGACATTTAATGGAAACTTTTTGGGGAGTTTTGTGGAAGCTGCAGATGACACAGAGCCTATGAGCAAATGCTTAACCCATATTTTACAATTTTACAATGGTATTATAAAGACTTCATTAAAAAAAAAAAGTCTTTTCTGATATGAAGGGAGGGCCAAAACTTTTTATTTGGATTTTCCAGATCAACAAGGGGAAGGCACCTAACCCCCAGATGTGGAAAGAATAATTGTATAATCTTGTATGCACAGAATTTCTTAAGTGGAAGCTCCAGTCTATCTAAACTTATTCTTTGTTTATTTATTTATTTTTATTTTTTTTAGCAATCATGGAAGACTCGAGTGGGAACTACAGGAAATACAAGAAAAAAAGGAAAAGAGGGAGAGAGATAGAGAGATAGAGATGGAAAGAGAGAGATAGAGAGAGAGAAATAGAGAGAGACAGAAGATCTGTCAAAAGACTGGCTGAATTTAGCCAACTGCAGTACTGCCCCTAGAGTCCTCAAGTTATTGATTCAAGAGGACTATTAATTTGCCAATGAGATAGATAAAATAGTTCTAATCCCTAATCCCTGCTGAGTAATTATCCTGGCCTAGGCACATAGCCTCCTAGCTTTCAGGGACACCTAGAATCCTTAGTTCCGAGACCTAGTTCAGGGTGTATGTGTGTGTGTGTGTGTGTGGCTTGACTGTGTCCCTTAGGTTCTCACCATGCCAATTAATCCACAAACATTAGTTCTACTACCTGACTCAATCCTGAGATAATGGATCTAGGGTCCAGATAAGTATTTAGGCTTCTGGGATCAACTATCAGGATTCCTACTTTTGCCATCAAATCATCCAAAAAAGGGGGGGAAATGACCTATGTGAACAAAGCTACTTACACTTTTTTGGTGATGTCAAAGAATTGAAAACCAAAGGGATGCCCATCAAGTGGGCAATGGCTAAACAAGCTGTTGTATATGATTATAATAGAATATTATTGGGGCAGCTAGATGGCACGGTGGATAGAACACCGTTCCTGAAATCAGGAGGATCTGAGTTCAAATCCCTGAGTTCAAATTTGGCCTTAGACACTTAAAGCTTCCTAGCTGTATGACCTTAGACAAGTCATTTAACCTCAGTTACCTCAGTAAAAAAATAAATAAAATGTAATGGGATATTATTGTGCTATAAGAATGTAAGCAGGATGACTTCAGAAAAACCTTAACTTACATGAACTGAGGCATAATGAAGTGAGCAGAATCAGAAGAATGTTGTACACAGTAACGGCACCATTGGTCAGTGAAGAACTCAATGAATTAGTTATTCTCAGCAATTCAGCGATCCAACTGGGATCAATCCATCCCAAAGGACTAATGCATACTAGTCCACCTCCAGAGAAAGAACTGATCTTGATTGAATACAGACTGAAGCATGCTATTTTCCTCTTTATTTCTTTCATTTCTTTCTTTTCTAAGTTTTCTTGTAGAAAACGAGTAATTGCACATATATATGATCTATATCTGGTTGCTTTTTGTCTGAGGGAGGAGGGAGGAGAGGAAAGGATAGAATTTGGAACTCGACTTTAAATTAAAATGTTAAAAATTATTGGTTGAGAACAAAACTAAACCTAAAAAGAAGTCTATAGAAATTGAAAAAGACATTGGCAGGGGGCAGAGCTGAAAAAGGGAAGCCCTGATTCTCACAAGCCTTTGTTAAATCGTACATTATCTAGAGTTCAAACAAAGCAACAAAGATGCAATTAATGAGCAGCACATAGACATTTTCCAAAAAAAAGGATACATTTTATTCAAAAGAAACAGGCTAGATAAAGGGGTGGGGATGCAGGGACATTTTGTATTACTGTATCCTTCTTCCTGTACCTCTATGATCCTATAGAAACGTTTACACTTTGTTGCAACTTCAGGAGATGGGAAGAAGTCTCACCATCACTTTCTTGATGAATTAAGGAGGCTTTAGCCATTTGCTGGCTGAAAGATCAGCCTTTTTAAAGGTGGTCTTTGAGAAACAAGACACTGTCTAAGGAATCAGTGTAGAGGGTGGTTCTTTTAGTTGTTTCCCCTGGCGGTTGAGAAGCTATGGACAAAAGAGCCATTTCTTGAGAGGGCTTAAATATTCTTTGCCCTTTCCCATGAACCACTTCTACAATCCATCTGTGGAGAGAGGTTTCCTTTTTCCTTTCCTTTTGCCCCATGGACAATGGAGTTTTGTAATGGACCAATGTACCCAGTAGGAGATTTTGTACTCAGGAGGGGATCACTCCCAGGGAGCCCCTTTGAGCAATGTGCCACTAGCTATGTTGAGTCCAGTGGGAGCAGTGAGAGGACATCAAGTGAAGATGAAGGGAGCCCTCTAGAGCCAGAGGTGTGAGTTGCTCTGGCCATGCATTTTCTCTGCATCTATATCTCTCTGCTGGCATATTGTCTGTGTGTAAAGGTGTTTCCCACTGATGCTGTGGATTTTTGTCCCAGGATTATGGGTCTGTATGTTTCTTATTGATATGCCCTTTCAGTATAAAGCTTTTTCTTTCAGTTTGTGTCAACTAGCTGACCACTCAAGGTAAACACACTGGTAGAAATTCGTTAGTTCTAATTGTAGGAGTGAAAATTATAGAATAGATTCTCAAACCTGGATTAGTAACTGCTGAGAGACTTCAACTTGTGAATATGAGTTGGGGAGGGTACTACATTGTTGGGACTTAATCTGGATCTCTTTTGGGTTCTTAATTTCCAGGGACCTTCAGAGAAGAATGCATATATTTTCCTTTCTTTTTGTTTTTGTACTTTAATTTAAAAAATCGTGGGGTCACTGGAAATTTTTCAAGCAGAGGCTGAGTAATCAACCATTGGATATGTTATAGTGGGGATACCTTTGGGTTTGGGCTTCAGATCCTTTCCAGCCCTCAGATTCTGTGGTTCTGTCGTAGACAATGTGTAAAATCCAAGGTAGCCAGCATAAATCCAGGCATTCAAAGGTGAGATGCAGGCCGTCGTGCTATGGTGGGCCTGGACTTTCATCCACACAGGTACTCATGCAGTATAGACAGTAGATTATGGAAGGAGAGAATCGTCTAGCCAGTGACCACACTAACTGATATTGCATGTAAAGTGGGAGAAGAGTAATCTCTTTCATTATACATTATACATTACATTTTATATTATATATATTACACATTCATTACACAAGTTGACAGTATTAATGCTTGGACAAATAATGTATGCTGTGAGCTATGGGATCATAGGTTGGAACTGGAAGAGACATTAGAAGCCACTTACATCACATAATTTGCAACCTTATGTTTGCCAAATGTAACACTTTATTTTTTTGGATAAGAGTTCATTATTTGGTAAAAATTGTCAGGAAAACTGGAAAACAATCTGGCAGAGATTGGGCATAGACTAATACTTTATACCCTTTACAAAGATAAGGTAAAAATGGATACTTGCCTAGATATTAGAAGAAAATTTGAAGAACATTGAACCTATCGAACTTATGTAGGCAAATAATTTATGAATAAATAAGAGATAGAGAACAATGCGAGATGTAAAATAAATACTTTCCATTACATTAAATTTATTTTTTTTTGTACAAATAAAATGAATGTAGCCAACATTAAAGGAAAGCAGAAAATTGGAAAAAAATTTCATAGCCAGTTTCTTAGATTAAGCTCTCATATATCATATCTACATATCTACATATCACCTATCATATATACATAAAGAACTTTATCAAATATATAAAAATACAAGTCATTCCCTAATTGATAAATGGTCAAAGGAGATGAACAAGCAGTCTTCAGTAAAGTAATAAAAACAATTTATACCCATATGAAAATGTACTCTGAATCATTACTGAATAGAGAAGTGCAAATTAAATCAACCAATGTGATATCATTTTACACCGCTCAGATTGGCTAAAATGGTCGAAATGAAATGGAAAGTGACAAAAGTTGGAGATGTGGAAAAATCTGGGCAATAATACAATGTTGGAATTGTGAACAGATCCAACATTGATTATGGAGAATAATCTGGAATTATACTCATTGAGTTGTTAAACTGCCTATATCGTTTGAGTCAGCTATATCATTGCTAGGTCTGTCTCCAAAGATGATTAGGGAAAAAGGAAAAGAACCCCTATGTTCCAAAATATTTATACTGGTTCTCTTTGTGGTGGCAAAGAACTAGAAATGGCAGAGATGTCCCTCAAGTGGAGAACTGCTGAAAAAGCTGTGATTTATGATTTTGATGGAATGCCATTATATAGAAAAGCATGAAAAAACTTGTAGGAAGTATTGAAAAACAAAATGAACAGAAGCAAGAGAACATCATATACAGTGATAACAATATTGTTTTAAAAACAACTTGAAGTGACTAAATAATTTTGACTATTATAAATACCCAAATTAATTAAAAGGGACATATGAAGAAAGAAGCTGTCTGTATCCAGAGAAAATAAATAAAAGTATGTATAGAATGATTTTACATACATACATATATGCGTGTAATGAATGGTAACCCTTGGGTGGGATGAGAAAAAAATATGTAATTTTATTGTATGTTTAAAAGAAATAGCAAGTGGTACATAATAGAGCCACAGCTTCATGTACAATCATCTTTTAAAAAATTATACTACGTTATGGAAATGCTTGTATTATTTCATAAATGAAGAAAAAAAGAAAAGAAAAGAAGCCATTCTTTTTAGAATGGCTTTAGAATTCTAGAATTCGAAGCCATCTAATTTTAGAGAATTAAAAGAGGCTGACTTGCCTAATCTAGGCTCAGATAGGGAGCGAGTGACAGAAGTGGGATTTGAAACCATGTCCTGATTCCTGACCCAGGATTCTTTCCCCTGGATCCCATTGCCCTTTCCAAGACTTTCTACCCTTCCATCTTTCCCTGGGCCTTAGTCTTCTCAAAGTTATTCTCTCTCCTCAAGATGACCTCTGTCCATTACTTTGTTCCTCCTCTATCTTCACTTTCCACCTTTCCTGATCAACCTTAGATTTAACCAGTTCAATGATGTGCTTTCCTCTGGCCTTTAGGCCTTTTTTTCTCCTTATCCAGTGGACATTGACCTTGTTAAGGCCCAAATCTGGGTTTTACTTATGGTTTCCACAGGAGGAAGTCACACCCAACATGACTACTGCACCCCCAAGTATTTTCTAAACTTCTACCAACTGAACCTCTGATGTTGCAAGGGAATCTGCCTTTTATAGTAGATGTTTCAAATTTTTTCTCTCCGCAGGCCTTCCATATTACTCTTTCTTCTTCCTTCCCACCAGAAGATTCACTTCGATGAGAAATTTCTCCCCTATTCTATGTTTCAACGCTCACTGACTTCATCCCCCAATGCTTTTCTCCTTTGTTCAAAGTTCCACATAACCAAGCCCCCTCTGACCTTTCCAGTTCTCCTATACCTTTCTCCTCCATATATATTCTTCACTCTAATTCTGGCCTGCCAGATCATCCATGAATAAGGCCCACATCTCTCAGCTCCAGACATTTTCTCTGGCCGTCCTCCATTCCTGCAATAACCTCTCTCCTCTGCTCTGACCTCCCTGACTTTCTTTAAGTTTCAACCAAAACTTCACCTTCTACTAGAAGCCGTCCCCAACACATTTTAATTCCAGCGACTTTCCTCTGTTAATTGTTTCCTATGGACAGAATCAGCTACATCCAGAAAAGAAACGCTGGGAAATGAGTATAAACTGTGAGCTTTTTTTTTTTTTTATTCCCAGATTATTTTTACCTTCTGAATACAATTCTTCCTTTGCAACAACAACAACAACAAAATTCGGTTCTGTACATATATATTGTACCAAGCATATACTATAAGATATTAATATGTATGGGAATGGCTGCCATCTAGGGGAGGGGGTGGGGGGAAGGAGGGGAAAATTGGGAACAGAAGGGAGTACAAGGGATAATATTGTTTAAAAAAAAATTACCTATGCATATGTATTGTCAAAAAAAGTTATAATTATAAAAATTAATAATAAAAAAAGAAAAAAATGCATTTGCTATCTTAAAAAAAAAATGTTTCCTATTTATCCCGGATTCAACCTGTTTGTATCTATTTGTGTGTTGCCTCTCCCGTTAGATGGTAAGCTTCTTGAGGACAGGGCCTGCTTTTTGTCTCTTTTTTTAAGCAGAGTTTGGCGCAGTGTCTGGGACACAACAGGGATTTCATAAACGTTTATTGATTGATAGAAGATTTTCTCCGTAGGTCATCTTCTTTGTATCCTTGGGGAGTTGGTTTTTGGAATTGGAGCTGAGGACGGGTGGATCATTAACTGTCTCTTTACAGAATTAGTCAAGTTCATGGTTACTTTTTGGTGCTCAACTCTTTTTATTTGCTGCTGCTTATTTTCAATTCTTTTAAAAAAAATTTTTTTTTAATTTTCTGAGAATTAAAAAAAAGTATTAACTTCATTTATTTGGACTTAACAGATCTTCCAAACCACCCCGCCCCCCCAACAATGCCCCACCTCCGAAGTTGGAAAACCGGGAATCTGGGATCAGCCGGGCCGGGCCGGGCCAGGGCCTTTGCCTTGGGGAGCAAGGATAGAAAGCTAGCCCGGAGCTCTGCCGTCGGGCAGGCACGCAGAAAGCACCCCCGAGGTTCCAGACACCACGTTTCCCAGATTACTTGATGTCCCTTGTTTTGGGGACGATTAGGGCCCTGTATTTCGTCTTCCAGCGCGCAGCCCCTCCCCGGCCCCCCGCCCCCCATTCCGGAGCCTTTTCAAAGGCAGATGGAGATGTAGACCCATGGAGAAGGACGGCCTGCAGAGGGCAGCAGAGACCAGGACCTTCCCCCCTTTCTATCCTCCCTCCCTCTCCCTTCTTTCTCTTACCGCCCCCCCCTCCCCGCCCCGCCCCGCCCCGGAGTCGCAGAGCGCCCAGATACAGGGAGCAGCTCAGGCCTCCCAGCGTCTCCTCGGCGCTGACCAGCCCATCCACAGAGGGCCCGCGGGGGGATGTTCGTGGGCTCCGGGACGAAGATCTTAGCGGTCTGAGAAGCCCCATCAGCGAGAGGGAGCGACTTTCCGTCAGTGTCAGAGTCAGGATTTGAACCTGGCTCCTGGATTTAGAGCATCTCACTATTCTGTCTCCTTCCCCGAGGCTGCCCCGGGCTCCCGGCGCCTCCCTCCCGGTTCCGAGGCCGCCCCGGGCTCCCGGCGCCTCCCTCCCGGTTCCGAGGCCGCCCCGGGCTCCCGGCGCCTCCCTCCCGGTTCCGAGGCCGCCCCGGGCTCCCGGCGCCTCCCTCCCGGTTCCGAGGCCGCCCCGGGCTCCCGGCGCCTCCCTCCCGGTTCCGAGGCCGCCCGGGGCTCCAGCACCTGCCCCTTGCTCCCTGGCCCTGGTCCTGCTCTGGGGCGTGCAAGTCTCTGGGACCCGGGCTTTGTCATCGGGACAAAAATACTAGACTCTGCTAGGATAATATCGGCAAAGCGCTTTGGAAAGTTTAAAGGGATATAGAAATACCAGCCTGGACACCGAGGGGAGGAGGGAAGGCACGGGTACGACATTTAGTAGGCGCCTACGGTGTACCGGGCAGGATCTCAGCAGCGCTTGGTGACTATCCAGAGAATATCCAGCGGATGTATTATTTCAGTCACACGTGGCTCTTCTGACTCCATTTGGGAGTTTCTTGACGGATACTGGAATGGTTTGCTGCTTCCTTTATTGACAAATGAGGAAACTGAGGGAAAGGGGGTAAAGTGATTTGCCCAGGGTGTCCAGCCAGTAAGCATTGAGGCTAGATTCGAACTCCGGAAGATGTGTCTTGATTCGGAACTTGGTGCTCCATCCATTCCTGCCCCCCCAACCCCCCCAGCCCCATCTAGTCGCCCCACCTGCTGGAGAAAAGCCTTCAGTGAGTTCCAGAGGAAGAAGGAAAGTGGCTTTCTGCCCTGGCAGGATTCATGGCCGGCCCATTGTTCTGGGTGGAAGGGCTCTTGGAAATGAGGCTGGTTTCTCCTCCCCTCCCCCTAAGGACCCTAGGTTAACCCTAGGGTTAACCTAACCCTAACCCTAACCCTAACCCTAACCTAAATTCGAAGGTAGAGGAGGTAAAAAAAAAAAAAAAAGCAGAGTATTGGTTTCCTCTAGCACAAGATCACAGATTTAGGGCTAAAAGAAAATCTATAAGTTTCAGAGCTCCCACCCTCTCCCCATTTCACAGATGAGGAAACTGAGTCCTAGAGAGGGGAACTTGCCTCTAATTTTAGAGGCTTTCTTAGATGGAGTCAGAGCTGGGAAAGACTTAGCTCCATCTGATCAATATAAGGATGCATGACAACTCCAGAGGATTCAAGATGAAAACTGCTATCCAGCTCCAGAGAGAACTGATGATCTTGCGGTGCAGATTGAATCATGTGTTTATTTACTTTCCTTGCTTCTTCTCAAATCTCCTCCCCCCAATCTGACTAATGTAGAAATATTTTGCATGGCTTCACGTGGACCAGTTGTATTTCTTGTCCTCTCAATGGATGGAGGAGGGGGTGAAGAGAGAGAAAATTCAGATCTGGAAATAAGAATAAACATCTTAAAATAATAATAATAAAAAAGACGTAAGAACATTTTCATAGTGAATGATTCAGTGCAAATAAGAATTGTAGTGGAGGAGGCTCAGGTGAATAGGTGCATCCCTTTGCCCCATCCCCACAACACGATTACCCCTAATGCCTTGCAAGAATTTGAATTTTAGCCTCATGGTGACTCTTTTCTGGGAGCTAAAATCTGTTAGTATGAGGGCTTGTTAGGGTGAATGAGCTGGCTCAGAAAGGACCACTCCTTGTATGAAGAGTTAATTGTAAGCTTCAAATGTAGCAATGCTATGAAAGGGATAAAACCAGCTTTTTGAGGTTGCCTTCATTTTTGCAGTTACCCAGATTTTCAACCTCAGGTTTATCTTCAAATCATCATCCTCAAGCTCCTTCATATCATATATCCAATCACATGTCACCATATTAATCTTAACTCCACGATTCCTCTCGTATTCTTCCACTTTGCTCCATTCACTCCATAACCCCCTTTTCTGGGACTTTCATAATTTCTTTCCTGGTTGGTTGCTGTCCTTTGTTCTCGAAGAAGACCAAAATGGCATCGCCATGATGGAGTCAAGGTACAATGCTTGTGGACAAGCAGACAATATGAACTTGGGAAGCTCTGCCACGGCTTGAGCACAAAGAGTCCACGTGAACCTTTGGACTGGAAACGTCTCAGGATTTTTTTTTTAAAGCCACTGTCATTTTGCTTCACTCACGGAGCACAGAGACTTCTGTGATGGGGGCTGCCATACTGGATGGTCCCATGCCAGTGTCTTCCATGACATTCAATTGATTCCAAAGTCCTTCAGAGCAACCTTGAAAGTATCCTCGTGGGGCAGTTAGGTGGCAGTCAATAGCGCACCAGCCTTGAAGTCAGGAGGCCCCGAGTTCCAATGCTGTCTCAAGATACTTAATACTTGGTTCTGTGTGAGCCTGGGCAAGTTACTTAAAAAGAAAAGAAAAAGGGGCACCAAGGTGGTGCAGTGGATAGAGCACCAGCCCTGAGATCAGGAGGACCTGAGTTCAGATCTGGTCTCAGACACTTAACACTTTCTAGCTGTGTGACCCTGCGCAAGTCACTTACCCCAGGCTCAGGAAAAAAAAAAAAAGAAAGAAAGAAAGAAAAGAGAGTGTCCATGGATCACTTCATCTGACCTTCATGTGGGTATTTGGAGCTTTTTGTCATTTAGACAAACATCCTTTTGTCATTCGAACAACACAGGCAAATCATCAGACTTGCTCTCTGCAGTAGACTTTGAATGGTTGGCAGTTTAACGCAAGAAACAAAGTCCTCATCTGGTATCTTATCTTGCCCGATGATCTTTATAATCTTCCTAAGACAATTCAAATGGGAGTGATTCAGTTTCCTGATATGACACTGTATACCTTGAAGGTTTCAAAGACATGCAACAGGGAGGTCAGCACAATGGCTCTGTAGACCTTCAGTCTGGTAGTCAGTCTAATATCTCTTCTCTCCCACCTTTTCCTTTGGAGCCTCCCAAACACTGAAGTAGCTCTGGCAATAGGTGTACCAACCTCATTATCAATGTGGACATCCCTGGAACTTATCCACAGCATTGGAAACTTCTTCATTAGCTGTAACTGATAGTTCCACATATGGATAGTTGTGCTGGCTGATGGAGGACCTGGGTTTTCTTGGTGTTAATAATTAGCACAAGCTTCAGACAACTGATTTATACTTTCTTGCATCTCAGTTTCTAAAGCTGCATTGAGTGCACAATTATTATGAACAAAAAAGTCATGCATCAACTCCCCTTTCATTTTAGTCTTGGCTTGTAGCTTTTTCCAAGTTACTTAATTTACCAGCATTACCAGCATGCTGGTTTTTCCTCGGTGAAGGTGTCTGACAACATCTGTGCATGGAAATGAGCACCCAGCTCTGCTTCACTCCATTGGTGACTGGGAACTGGTGGGACAATGGATGGGTATCCCTCTGGTTCCAGTCCTTTGCTATCTGATGAACATCATACTTAATTTCCCTCTTGGCCAGGAGGATCTTTTTGTCCTATATGCTCAGTTATACATGGTAATGCCTCTTTGTCTTATAGTTTTACTTGGGCAAGGCTTGGAAAACCCTTTGCATGGAGGGTTTTCCCCTCTGGGATTTGTTTTTTGTTTTTTGGTTGTTTTTAGTTTAGACCAAAAGCTTTCTATTTTCCAACCACTCCTACCTGCTGATCTTTCCCACCTTTCTGGGACCCCTTCTATTCTGGACTAAAACTGGTTCATAGGTGCTTTCCCATTTGTTACCTTAGGAGTGAGAAGATAATCTGAACAAGACCCATTTCTCTTAATCTCTGAATTCTCCTGAAATACCATGACCCCAGCCTGACTGAGCTGCCCCAAAGTACTGACGTAGGCCTTCTATTGCATTTCAAATCCTTCTTGTTGTGGTAGGAGATAACTATACCCAGGTGGCAGGGTTCCAAATAAACTGAAGACCTTTAGATCCAAGTCTGCTCAAGTCATTCTTATTGATTAAATACAGGCAAACTCACACAATTTCCCCTGGAGGTAAGGATTCTGGTTAGACGCAATTTTCAGTGAATATAGGGGTAAGGACTGAATCTGTGGGTTCATTAGTGTAAGGAACTCCCAGATTAGGAAACTTTCCCTATCAATGCAGATCAGTACTTTCTCTGCAATTTTATAGTTTTAGGGAATTCCCTGAGAGAAGTGAGGAAATTAGAAAAGAAATTAGTTAATTGTGGGATTTGAGTGACTTGTGACTCAATATTATGAACATCAGTTACATCTCCAATAAACCATCTCATCAGACTGGCTAAAGCAGATTGAGGTAAGTGACAGGGGTCAACCTTGTTGATGAATGAGGGGGATGTAGACCCTAAGAGTGTGAAGAAGACCTTCCTTTGTGGAAAGCATGGATAAGAACAATTGGTTTCAGTGGCCACGAAGTCAGTGGAAGCATGTGCTATGAAGCATTTAGAGCTTGGTTAGGCATTGGAGACCCCAAGATCACCTACTGCATCCTGGGCCATCACCAGTCAACTTAAATTTTGTTCTGAACTTTGATGGCTTAGGAAGAGAGAGTGAGACCATGTTTTTGGGTAACTCTGCCTCACACATCCAATTCACAAGTAAGTCAAGACATCACCTGTGATATCATTGGTCCTCTTCAAAAAAGAAGGTATGTTACACATGGGAGATTTATTTTACTTTGTATTGCTCTAATCCACAGTGATTTAGAGCATTTTTTCATATGCATCTTCATCTGAAAACTCCCTGTTTGACTATTTGTCAATTGCTGAGTGATTTCTGTTCTTATAATTATGACTCAGTTCTCTATAAATTGGAAAAAAAAGACCTTTATCAGAGACATAACCTGTAAAGTTCCCCCCAAAGTTTCTTGTTTTCCTTCTAATCTTGGCTCCATTGGTTTTGTTTGTACAAAAGTTTGTATTTTTATATAATCAGAATTATCCATTTTATATCCCTAATGCTATCTCTTGTTTGGTCATAAATTCTTCCCTTATCATAAATCTGCCAGGTAAACTATTCCATTGTTGTAACCATCATAACACAAATGGGCAAGTGGTGGTTGAAAATGAGATGGGATTATTGATATTTATTAAGTTTATTAAGAGAGGGGCCGCTAGGTGGTGCAGTGGATAGAGCACCAGCCCTGAATTCAGGAGGACCCGAGTTCAAATCTGATCTCAGACACTTAACACTTCCTAGCTGTGTGACCCTGGGCAAGTCACTTAACCCCAGCCTCAGAAAAAAAAGAAAAAAAAGTTTACTAAGAGAAATCCTGCTACTTGTAGGTCTTAAAACCATATGTTATTATGAAAAGCATCGTTCTGTGACCAACTCTGCTTTCTGTTTTCCATGATCTGACTCTCTGAAGCATGTTGTAAGTTTCTAGGGACTCAATCTTTTGTAAAGTTTACAATTCCCCAGTAAATGTGCCAGGAATCATGTTTTCTCATGATTTCAAGCTGAAATGCATCCTTGATTAGTCTTAGGAAGAGGGGACCATCCCAGTTGCTTCTCCCTCTTTGGTATCTCCAGTTTAGAGGCCATGGGGCCTTTGCTTTCTCTGGTGACTGGTTCTTGTGATGATTTAGTCCCAGGAACAGATGTAGACACTTTGCTAGAAGGCACAAGCTAGAAATTACTGAGGGTTTTCTTGGGGCCACAACATGTATACCCCAATGTTTAAGTTTTAGGTGAAGGAATTCTTAGAATGTTGAAGCCATAAACATTGTCTGGGTGATATATCTGTCACTGAAGTGAGAGGGAAGTGGCTTTTTCCTATCAAGTTACTCAATCCTGTTTATGTTCTGGGGAGCTGTGAGTGCACATAGCCTCTGGGCAACTTTCTTGTAAAGCGATTATGGGATGGACACTATGGAATTATTGGGATCATGGGTACGAGGAAAAGGACAAAAAGTTAAACAAATACTATTGGTATGAAAGGGGAAAGGACTTCTGTGCTTATTGTGTCTCAAATGCTTGGAACACAGAGGGGAAAGTGTGAGGACATCTCCAGCTAGGCGATGCTGAGAAGATATGGAAGTCCTCAGAAAGTCACGAATCAGGCAGTTTATTACTCACAGGCCAGTCAAAATACATGTGGCTCCTCTGCCCTTCTGATCTGCTGGCACACAAATGATGAAAGCGACTTGGTGCTTGGATTGAAAGTCCTGAACTCATCTTTAGGTCTGATTGTGGCTGCTGTTCAGACTCACAGGGAACGAACAAAAGGGGAACCTCAGAAAGAATCAGTTAGTGGGTGATCTGGACTATGACCCTTTCCCTTTTAATTAGCATAAAAACCCAGTGTTAACAATGTTCCAAAATGCCAGCCTTTCACCTCTGAATTAGATGAAGTTTGCTAAGCTAATAGCTTGCATTCTTAAATTAAAAATTAGCTGACTGTTGCCAGTTAGTGCCAGTTATGGGGCATGTGGGAACTTTCTGGTCTATGGGCAGGTGAATCAGTCACATATGTCACTTAAGGCCAAGAAATCCCTCCAAAACAGGATAGTTTCCAAAGCATTCCCATTGTGATTTAGGGAGATGACATGCATAGGTAAATCCAGATGCAGGGCAAAGGGAGAAGCCCCATGGTGTTTTAGGTACATCTACAAGGATCAGGGTCTGTCCTTATGATATGCTGTTGGGAAGAGGAGAATCTGGGGGGACATAGTTAGGGCTATTGGGAAAAGACCCAGTGTTTATCTGGTGGACTCTACGCTTATTGTCTAGTGGTGGGCTCTGGATGGTTGAGGCAACAAAGGGGTCCCAAGGACAGTCAGTGGGTTCTGCCTATGAGAGTAGTTGTGAGGGGTAGGGGAGAAGCCTTTTGAGGGGTGTCTTGGGAAGCCTTGAGTCATGGGTCATTTTATAAATAACCCTTTCTTCAATCTGATCAATAAATTAAATGGCATAGCATCATGCCACTTTGCTTGATTGGGCATCTGGCCATGAAGTAAAGTTATTTTAGATATATTTTGAAATATCTGTATATCACTGTGCTATTCCAGACCATTTGGTGGCAGTACAAAGACACCGTTTCCAGAGCACAAAATTGAAGGCTAATGGGATGGACATGGCCACGCCTATTGTTAGAAACCTGTCAGCTCAGCCATCCTTAGCAATTTTGTAATTAAGAACGAGTCAGAAGGAGGGATAGGGAATCTCACTTTACCCCAAGTGACCCCTGTGAGTCATGTTGACTAGATTGATGGGGCAGCTTTATTTTGATAACAGAGAGGATAGGATTCCCTTTTTAAAAATTTATGGTTCCCCCAAAGTCATGTTTTCTAGGTTGAGGAGAGGGCATTCTCTTGACTGGGAAGATGTGACCACACTAGAATTAAAATGGTACGCTAATCAATCCATTCAGGGCCTCCATAGTCAGAACTTTTAATCTACCAATTCTGTTCCCATTGTCTTATGCAACAATCTTGTTAGAATATCTAAAAAAACATACTCCACTTCCCCCAGTTTCATTGTGCACCTGGTCTGGTAGATGTCCTCCCTGGTCCCTTCCTTCTTCTTCTCCCTACTCCCTAGACCCTGTCCTTATTTCCCTTCCCTTCCCCCCCCCCCCCCCCCGACTTTAAAAACCACCAACTTTCTTAGTTGGTGAAACCACTGAGCCATTTCACATAATGGCATCCTCTGTCCTGTGATAAATAACTGGTGACTTTTTAACTTCTTGAACTGCTCTCCCAAAATGATTTCTTCTGAACCAGGAGGCTGGGCATAATGATACAGGATACTTCTTGTCTCTTGACCTTTCTTTCATTCTACTTCTCTCTTCAGACTGGCAGATTCCTTTGGCCCTTCTGCTCCTCCCTATCCTACTTCCCTGGATAAAAAATAACAAATCAATGAATACTCTTTTTCACCTTCATTTTAAAATTTTTTTCTCTTTTTTTTTGATGTGGTATAGAGAACTAAATTTAGAAGTTCTCTAGTAAGCAATTTGATATAGATTATGTATGTACAATTATGTAAAACATATTTCCATATTAGTCATTTTGTGAATGAAGGAACACATAGTCCAAGATCCAATAAACTCACTGGATAATAATAAGAAGAATTAGAGTCACCATGTTGATCCAGATCTTCCTATTTCTAAGTCCAGTGTCCTATTCACCACTATTTCTCTATCAACACATCAACTGAGTGTGACAGTCCCTGCACAGTACTCATAGTACTTCACCTTTCCAAGAAGAAGGAGATGCATTTGAGAGTAAACTTGGAATTATAACTACATTTAGAGTTCATTTTATCTCAATTTACATTGTTGTAGTAATTTGTATATTGCCTTTTTTAGGAAGATGAATTTGGACTTAGAAAATTTGAGGTCAAATGTGACTCAAACACTTCCTAGCTCTGTTATCCTCTATTTGCCTCAGTTTTTTAAACTGTTTAAGTGGGGGGACAAAAATTACCTATGGCAGGTTAGTGGTGCTGAGGGACAGGGTACCCAGCTTAGATTTGGGGAGATCTGATTTTAAATCTATCCCCAGGCCCTTATTAGCTTTAGACTCTAAACAATTCAGTTAGTCTTATTTACCTCAGTTTGTTCTTCTGTAAAATAAGCTGGAGAAGGAACTGGTGAACGGCTTTAGTATTTTTTATCAAGAAAACCCTAAGTGTGGGCACAAAGAGTTCCAACTCTGTCTGAAAAAAAAAAAATGACTGGACAAGAAAATAAGTGCGTCTATCTTCCAGGGTTCTTGTAAAGATCAAATGAAACTTTGAAAAGTACTGTGCATACTGTTATTATAATTATTTATTGTGCCTATTCACTTTTCTTCAATTCACAGAAGTATTTCTGTGCTCCCCTGAATTCTTCACTTCTTTGTTTATTATGGCATTAAAAATTCCTCACACTTATGGGCCTTGATTGGTTTGGCTTCTCCCCATTCAATGGTCATTTGCTTTGATTCTAGCTCCATCAAGCACTTGCTTAGTTGAGAGCCAAAGCATCAATGTAGTACTCAAGTGGAGAAGCACCCACAATTTGGGTCCCAACATTCTTATTTAATGTATTCAGAGCATCCATGTCTCATCTCTGAACTCACATATTACTCTCCATATGGCATCTTCCATTCCTGACTTCAATGGGACAAAGTGACAAAAGCAAAAGTCGATGTCTCATGTGTCCTGATTCTATTTCAGCTACATTTGCATTTAGAGACAGACCTCAGTTGTGCTTCCTAACGGCCCAGAGTCTCTTGCCCAATAGAGAGATTCCATCAGCTTTCTCCAAACACACAACAGAATCTATGAAATTAAGCTTGGTCTCATGTAAGCATTATCTATTGACCACCAGCTGTTGTTAAATTGACTCATTCTGTAGGAGGCTGACTCAGGCATAAAGACATTGTTATAATCAGAATTACAGAAATAGCCCTATAGGAAAGGTAAGCAGAAAATCAATCAGGCAATAATGAATATAGCTACAACTATGTAATGCCAGAGAAACTGAGGCAAGACAGAGATTAGGTTTTTAATATTTTAATAGTGGAGATTTGGGGTTAGCGATCCAACAGGACTCATGTTCAACCCCTAGCCAGCTGATTGGGACTCTTATCTCAAAGCAGCCATCAGCCAGCAATTAATTCCAGAGACTTTTATAGGGCTCCAGCTATCAGGGAAACAAAGGTAAGGGGGGCCAGAACACTGGTTAAGTAATAATTTTAGGAAGAACTATAATTTTCTGTTTCTGACAGGTTGGGGATCAAGAAGGTTGAAACCAGGAGTCAGGAGATAACTAAGCATTTGAGATAAGCCATCTGGAGTTTTATGACTCATTGAATGTGAGCGTGACCAGAGCTTAATAGGGTAAAGAAAGGGTTTGTGTGTGTGATCATAATATTTTATTCAGGGTATAGCATAATAATTCAGGGAAACGGAGGTATTACAACTATCCTATGGGTCAGGCACTATAATCTATAAGTGAGGAATTGAAGCTGGGAAGACATACAGATTTGCCTAAAATAATTCAGTTAACTAATTGATAGTTTCACCTATGAGGTAGGTATTACAAGTTACAGGTGAGGAAGTTGAGGTCAAAGGTATCACAGGCAGGGCCTCTGTCTTCTACCTCCTAATTAACAGTCTTTTTGAGGGATGAGATGTCCTAACATTGCTTGGGGGCCTTAGGTCATTGTGGCAGGTTTTTCAAAGGAATTCACCATCCCAGTCTCCAAGTTAAGGTTGGCAAAAAAGGGGTTTATTGTGACATAGTTTTCAGCTGGCTGGATTCCTGATTGGAATAGCAGCAGCACTGAGAGACAGAGTTCAATTTTATTTAGTCTCCTATAGCCCAGAATGAATCCAGGGTGGAGGGTGGTGACTTAAGAGTATTCTCCAGGTGAATAAAGGGTGATTATTTTAAGAGTTTCCTGAGGCTAGAAGCTAAGTAGTGATTCTCCAGGTGAATTAAGGGAGGGGTGGTGGTGAGTGAAAGCCAGACGATTCAGGGTTTTCTGACTCAGGTCTCCCACAAAGGGGGGACTTTTTTGTCCACAGGGGACAAAAAAGTCCTATTACATCAGTCTGATTCTCCCCCCTTTCTTTTTACTATATTCCCTCACTAGATTTCCCCTCAAATCTTCTCTAATATTTTATTTCCTCACTGAAGATCAAGATACTTAGGGATCCAAAGTCACTTTGTTGAAAAACTGGGAAAGGCTACTTGGTCAAAACCTCTTACTGAAATTTTTCTAAATTTCCATAGTTTCTTCCATTTTGTTTTAGAAACTCAATTTTAAAAGGTGGGGTTTTCTCATGTAGCCAAGCTTTCTTATCTGTAAATTTCAGGATGTCTTCAATTTTGATTTCAAAGTTCTCACTTAAACTTTCCAGGTTGGTGTGTACTGAGATAGGACAGGGCAGTAAATCAGGAGGGAGAAAGAGGAAGGGTTCTCAGGATCCTGGGTATCACTGATTTAGAATCTCCATCCCGTGTTAGTAATCTGTGGTGGGGGCATTAAAAATCTCAAAACCAAAAAACCAGCAACCAAAGAGAAAATCACGGGCAAAGCCCAATTTTCTCCTATTATAAATTTCCCCAACCTAATAAATTCATAATTAAAACTGTCCTATCTTCTTAATTCCTTGTGTATATCCTTATTTATAAATTTAAACTGTCTTTCAAAGCTGCACATTTGGGACTGAGAAATCACTTCCTCCCTTCTTCCTTGACCAACCAGGCTTTTTTGAAAAATACTGGCTCTGGTGAGGCGAATCCCCTCAATTTCTGGGGATGATGAGGTTAGTGATAATAAAAGAGCTGTTAAAAATCCCTTTTTAATTGGACACAGGTTTAGAGTGAAAGAATTCACTCATTCCCGAATTATTAATTGCAAAATTAAAGTTTATTATTGGATAGAAACCAGTTTGCCAAGGGACTAACTTCTATAGTAGCAGATTTATTGGGAAATGGAATTTGGCACTGAGAATACTTTCTCAACTTGCAGAATCCTAGCAGACGAGCAAGCTACTTTAGGCCTTCTAGAAGGAGTTGAGTTTAAAGTTTAAAGGGAACCTGTTATATATAGGTATCTTGGTGGGGACTGGAAAAACCTGAGCTGATTAGACCAGGATTTCTCAATTGAATGAGATTTCAGAACTTCAAAAAGATCAATGAGAGGTGATTTGCCTCTGAATAGTGTTACTTCTCTCATCCTGGGAGGGTGAGCTTTCTCTAGACTCCTTGAAAGTTGGGAAATCCTGATCTCTGAGATCAAAAAGGGGACACAGCTTCAGTAAAGGGAACAGTTTCCTTCCCACTTCAGATCCATCCAACTTCAAGGCCCATCAGATATTTTTGGTAAGTTTCTAAGTTTTTCCAACTCCAATCATAGTAGGGGTTTAAATGCTATTCAAGCAGCCACCAAAAACAAGCCAATAAAAATACATATGCCCTTGTTCTCAATCATACAAAGAAAGGGAGAACATTGGACCCCAATGAGCCGACTCTTGCTTTTGCCAGGGTCTTTAACTTTCTGTTCTTTCCCCCATTTTCTGGAGAGACAGGGTATGAAAAGAATTGTGTTACAACTTGACTCCCATCCAGAATGTCTCTTTCCCATTCCCTTTGGCCCAGGGGCCTCTTCCGAGCTTTAGGTTAAGGTTCTTTTGCCTCAATCTATCACTGGTGATTATTCCCCCATCTCTCCTTTCCCATTTTCCCCTCAATCTCAAAGTAGAATTCTGATTGCTGCCTCAAGTATGTACATGTTTTCGAGTTTGCTTCCAACTTTTCATTGGAATGGGAGGTGGTGATGTGATCTATGATGTGGGGTTTGGCACTAAAAGTTGGGGTTCGGTCATATGAGAATTCACAATGGCTGTTCTGTTGGGCAAAAGAGATGATGTTGTGTCACGGTTCTCTTTTAATGTCCTGACCCAGTTTCCCCAATTGTCCTATTCAATTACTCTGCCTCAGGTTATAATCATTCCCTCTTAGGGTTAGGATATAGGTCTTATATCTTTAGACCTTAGGCTATAGTAATTCCTTCTTAATGTTTGATGGGACATTTTAGATATCATTAGAATATTGGGAGCCTCCCTCCATTATGCCTGCCTCCATGATGTCATCCTCACCCTAGGTGCCTCCCCCCATTAGGTCATCCCCATCCAGGTACCTCCCCCATTATGTCATCGATCTTATAACTGTAAAAGAATCTTGTATCCTACATTCAGTGCTTCATTCTTTGAGACGATAGTCTCGTTCAGCCCTAGGACCAAACCATGGACCAAATGGACCCAGTAAATCTCTCCCATTTAATAAATTATTGAATTGTTCTCTAATCTCTATCTTGCTCAGTTTCTCAGCATATGATTTATTTAGGGGAATGGGTTACAGACAAAATAAAGGGATGCAGTAGACAGAGAATGGTAAATAAAGTGGGAGAACATATGAAAGACAAGTTCTTCAGGGAACTCACAATTGCCCAGTAGAAAGGGCAATGGATATTGAATTGAAAATCCCCATGAGGTTGGGACATAATGGCAGGCTAAATCCCCAAAAGGGACTTAGCTCCCTAAAGAGTTAGTTGTAAGGAGAAGTGGGGTTGAGAAGCATAGTGAAGTTAGGGGAGATATTGAAGAGGGGACCCCCAAAACTCTAAAAATCCTTGAAGGAGAAAATCTCCAACTGCCTTGGTGAGAGACCACCCCAGGGAATCAGATAAAGTGGTTTATCTAGGTTGAGTCCTGAGCTAAAGAATTCCAACCTTATTCAATTGAAGATCTTCATCTCAAGCTGTACCCAGCCCCATCAAGAGCAACCCCCAGCTTGTAGCCAAGGCTTATAAAAAGAGCCAAACTAAAACCCATGCCAGCTATGCCATGTTTGGGATGCCAAGGGCCTCTGTCCACTGGGATACTCTTTTCCAGTGCCACCCTCTCTTTACCCTCATCTATTTCCCTAGCCAGACTTTATGCCTCTCTGTCAGGATTTCTAACCTTCCCTATAATCAACCTCTTTTATCAATCTAGGTTTTCAGGTCGGTAAATTCTTTTACAGAGAACCTCCATGCTGCCCAAAACTCCCTATCCTTGTGCCGAATCCCAAGGGGGTACAGGGGAGCCAAACCTCTCCATTTGCTTCCCTGAACCTGGAATCTCCCACTAGACATTATTTCTAACTCCCTGGCCACCAGAAACCATCATCTCATTTTGGTTCCCTAAATCTAGACCTTATCAATATCATGGGGCATGGGGGAAAGAGAGAGCCCCCACAACGTAAAATGCTGTGGCAAGCTGACCCAAAGGAGAGAAGTCATGGGATAACCCACAAGTAGATTTTATTGGGAAAATTTTTTTTTTTTTTTTTTTTTTTTTTAAATTTTTTATTTTATTTTATAATTATAACATTTTTTGACAGTACATATGCATGGGTAATTTTTTACAACATTATCCCTTGCACTTACTTCTATTCAGATTTTTTCCCTTCCTCCCCCAACCCCCTCCCCCAGATGGCAAGCAGTCTTATATATGTTAAATATATTACAGTATAATTTAGATACAATATATGTGTGTAGAACCGAATTTTTTGTTGCACAGGAAGAATTGGATTCAGAAGGTAAAAATAACAGTTTACATTCATTTCCCAGTGTTCCTTTTCTGGATGTAGCTGGTTCTGTCCATCATTAATCAATTGGAATTGGATTAGTTCTTCTCTATGTTGAAGAAATCCACTTCCATCAGCATACATCCTCGTACAGTATCATTGTTGAAGTGTATAATGATCTTCTGGTTCTGCTCGTTTCACTCAGCATCAGTTGATGCAAGTCTCTCCAAGCCTCTCTGTATTTCTCCTGTTGGTCATTTCTTATAGAACAATAATATTCCATAACATTCATATACCATAGTTTACCCAACCATTCTCCAATTGATGGACATCCATTCATCTTCCAGCTTCTAGCCACTATGAAAAGGGCTGCCACAAACATTTTGGCACTACAGGACCCTTTCCCTTCTCTAGTAGTTCCTTGGGGTATAAGCCCAGTAGTAGTATGGCTGGGTCAAAGGGTATGCACATTTTGATAACTTTTTGGGCATAATTCCAGATTGCTCTCCAGATTGCTCTCCAGAATGGTTAGGTTAGGGAAAATTTAACCTCAGGCACGACTTCAATTACTTCAGAGGAGGGGACTCGGGAGTTTGATATAACTTGGGTTTCAGACTGGACCACCTCCCCAAAGGGTAGAGCCGTGGAGTTCAACTGATCTTCTATCAGAGCTTTCTGCCTGCTTTTGCTCAGGGACCAATTCCTCTAACTACACCGAACAACCAAGTCCTAATCACTGGGTTATTATTTGAGGTCCATAGTACAAGGACAATTTGAACAAAATGATAGGGCTGGTGGCTTCCTGCTAGGGCACTGTCCTGATCTTCTATTGGTTTCCTTTTCTAACTCCCTGGAGTGGAGGTCATTCCCCTTCATTAAGTACCCTCATACTCTAAGGAATCGGAACAAGAGGGCATTCACTGCGGTAACTTATTCCTTCTTTATTACCTGCCAAGCCCTTTAATAACCACGAAGCAGACAAATGGAAAAATCCCACTTTTGTTAACAATTGTCTTGGTGATTGGGTCTTCACTGTTAGGTGTGGCTAGTAGAGAATTGGTCCCTGGGCTGCCAGAAGGCTCTGATAGAGATCAGTTGAGCTTCATGGTCCCACCCTTTGAGGAGGTGGTCCAGTCTGAAATCCAAGTTATGTCATACTCCTGAGACCCACCCTAGATAGAAGTCTGGAGTAGTCTCAACTTGCCATCTCTTGTCAGGAATCCCAGTCATGACTCTGAGGTTAAATTTTCCCTGTAAACTCTACTTATGGCTGCTGCCTTCCTTTGGATCAGATCACTCTGCCTCCTGCTGTCTTTCCCTTTCCCCTTCCCCCATGCCATGTGGTATTGTTGAGGGGTGTGATACCTTAACAGCCATGGGGGTCCCCAGGCTGGAGTGAAGGGGGGGTCTCCAGACTGGCATCGAGGGGGGGTCCCCAGGCTGGAGTGAAGGGGGGGTCTCCAGACTGGCATCGAGGGGGGGGGTCCCCAGGCTGGTGTCGCAGGTTTTGCAAAAGAATTTGCAGTCCCAGTCTCCAAGCAAAAATAGGTTTATTTTCCCTTAGAAGGCTCTCTCAGTGGGCTAATTCCTGATTTAAAAAGACTGGGATAAAGAATCTGGATTTTATTTAGCTTTTTGTGGCCCAGGGCTAGGGATAGATCTCCAGATGAATTGAGGGACTGGGTGGGGATTATGTGTCAGGCCTAGATCTCTAAATGAATTGAAGGTGGGGATTATTGTGGGAGTTTCCCATGGGAACTAGGTTTTAGGGTAGGGAAGGGTTGAGATTTAGGCCAGGTGGCTCATCCTCCACAAAGATTAAGGGGACAGAGTCCTATGACATCAGTATGTCCCCTAACTCCACTATGCTTCCCAACCCCACTTCTCCTTATGCTTAACTAACTCTTTAGGATGCTAAATCCCTTTCAGGGTTTAGCTTGCCAGTTAAGGGCATGTCCCAATCTCATGGGGGAACAAAGGGTTCCTTTCTACTGGGTAATTATGAGTTCCACTGAAAAACTCTCCCATTCTATTTATTATTTACCTTTCCCTGTGTCTATTGTATCCCTTTATTTTGTCTGTTCTGTAACCCATTCCCTTAAATCTACTTTTGCCAAAGAGAATGGCTATTGTGAATTCTTTTTTTTTTTTTTTTTTTTTTTTTGCTGAGGCAATTGGAGTTAAGTGACTTGCCCAGGGTCAGACAGCTAGCATTGTGAATTCTTTACTTGACTGGAACCCAACTTTTATTGCCGCCATCATTTAGTGACAAACCTTAGATCATGGATCACATCATTGGTTCTGGATTTATAGAGTGTGTTTCGACCCTCAAATCCTGGATATATTGTTTAGATTGGGTCCAAGGAAGTTATAAATGTCCCTCACCTGTATTTAATGCACAATAGTTGAGAAACTCTCCAAATGAAACTCTGAAGACCCAGACCATTCCAATGAGGAGAGACAAGGGAAGTTGAGCAATGGGAATGCACAGGGAACCCTTGAGTCAACTTAGACTTTGAAAAGCTGTATCCAGATGACTGAAGTCAAGACAAAGACAGATAATAGAGGGTGAGGATCAGAATGATCTGTAAGAAGTGTATGAGGTGTGTTGAAGCCAGTCAGAAGCAGAGGATGTCTTCTGATGGTTTAAGGACATTTAAAGGGCTTTTTAAAAAGGTTACCTCATGGAAAAGAGGGAAATCAAGGAGGTGTTTAGACCGATAGAATAATAACTGACAATAGGAAGAAAGCAGAACTGCTCAATTCTTTTGTTCTTGTATTCTCTGCCCAAGAGAGTGACCTTTGCACTGGAGAGGCCAAAATAAAAATGGTTATCGGAGATCTGTTCCTCAATGCAAGTAAGGAGACAGAGAATGCTCAGCAGCCACAGAGAGCTCAACCAATTTAGTTCAGATGAACTCTAACCTTAAGGAACATCCCAGGTGGGATGAAGAGCTCACGTCAATCACATTTAAGGATCCCTACTCAGTAAGGACTTATTCAGCACTTAGTTGGGTACCAGACTATACTATTGTTGGAGATGTAGGTACAAAGCACGAAGACATCCCTCCTCACAGGGAGCTTCCGTTCTAATGGGGGAAAGGAGAGTCACCATCTGCTATTTCTTTCTGTGTCTGCTTTGCTTATCAGTACAGACTCACTGCATCCTATAGTTACCACTGGGAACATCTCCATCATCTTCTCATCCACTTGATCACTCTGCTTATGCTGGCCCAGTAATGATGATGGCTTCTCTCATGGTGATGGTTCCTGATGGCCTCTTCCTCTTCTCACAGACTCGTTCCAGTTCAATGTCAGGCACTGGTTTTAGAATCTAAAATGTTGGGTAAATTGTAAAGCCAGTAGGTCCATGCCCCCTCCCACTGCTCTCTGGGGGCCGAGTTACACTCCTGTTTATTAGGAACACATAAATATGTAGTTACTATCTTTCTGATTAGGAAGGCAATGGTCCCATTGTCAGATGGTCAGTGGTACTGTGGTATAAAAAGACATTAATCAGCTGGGAAGGAAGCCTGGATGGGGAGGGGTCTCAAGGCCATGGCATGTGGAGATCATATGAAGGCTCTGGACATATTTTGCCTGCAAAATAGAAAATGGAAGAGGGCTACGAGATCTGTCTTAGAGTATTTGAAGGATTGTCTCATGGAAGAGTGATTAGATCTTTTCTTAAACTCAGAGAGCAGAGTTGGAAATGGTGACTGGAAGATGGGAAGAGCTCAATTCAGGTTTGACATAAGGAAAAACTTCCTAACAGAGCTGACCCAAAGTGGATCGCATTTTCTCAGAAAATAATGTGTGCCAACTCACTTGAGGACTTTATTTAAAGAATTGATGACATTTATTTAGCCATCTAATGTGTGCTAGACGGCGTGCTAAGTGCTAATAAAAAACAGCAAAACATAGATATTGCCTTATAGAAGCTCACATGTAATGGGGGAGAAAACAAGTAAATGATGATACAAATAAGTGGATAAATAGAATTAATTAAAAGGAAAGACATTAATATTAAGAGGGGTTACAGAAGACTCCCTGTAGAAGATGGGATTTTTTTGAGGGGAGACTTGCAGTCAAGAGGCAGAGATGATGAGGGGAAGTATTCCAGGAGTAGGGGTACAGCAAAAAAAAAAAAATACTCGCAACCAAGAAATGGAAAGTCTTGTTTTTAGAACAGCCAGGACATTACCATCATTGGGTCAAAGGGCATGGGGGGAGGGTGTAAGGTATAGGAAGACTAGAAAAGTAGAAGCATTTGAATATGAGAGCATATTGTATTTAATCCTGGAGGCAATAAGAAACCAGAAGAGTTTACTGAGTATGGGGGTATTATGATTAAACCTGTGTATTCGGAAAATCACATCGATGTCTGAGTGGCGGATAGCTTGAAACAGTGGGGTATGGAAGCTGGTTATTGCAGTAGTCCAAGTGTGAGGAGTTGAAGGCCTATACCAGAGTGCTAGCAGTGTCAGAGGAGAAAAGGGAAGTATATTTGAGAGAGGTTGCAAAGGTGAAAATGATGGGCCTTGGCAGCAGATTGGATATGGAAGGTGAGAGACAGGGAGAAGTTGAGGATGACTCCTAGGTTGCAAGTCTAGGGACTGGGATCATGGTGTTGCCTTTGACAGTAATAAAGAAGGTAGGAGAGTGGAGAGAGAAGACAATGAGGTCCACTTTGGAGTTTGCCACTCAGTTTAAGATGTCTTAAAGGTAGTTGATGTGAGATTGGAAGTCAGCAGAGAGACTAGGGCAGAAAAGATAGATTTGGGAATATCTGCTATGGTAATGAAATCCACTAGAGTTGATAAGATCACCAATGGTATAGAAGGAGAGAGAAGGGGGCCCCAGGACAGGACCCTGAGGGCTACTTATAGTTAAAGTTCATGGTCTGGAAGAGACCTGACAGGAGGAGAAACCAGGAGAGAGGTATCCCCAAACCTAGAGTAAGAGAATAACAAAGAGGAAAGGGCAATCAACAATGTCAAAGGCTGTAGGGAGGCTAAGATGAGAAAACATTGAGAAAGACCATGTGTCAGGTGTGTTGTAAATGGCATTCTTGTTCAGTTATGGATTATAGCCAGGTGATTGCTGAAATATTTGCTGACTCTGAAATTCTAGTATTTGCCTATAGCATTTTTCATCAGCCTTCCTTTAAAAAAAAAAAAAAAAAAAAAAAAAAAAAAAAAAAAAAAAGATTCTTTTATATCCTTGTTACTAGAAATGTTCCACCCTTTCACTTCCCATAAATGAACCCTCCCTTGTAACAAAGAAAATATCTTAAGCAAAATCAGTTATGCAGAAACTGGAAGTGACAATATATGTAAAAATCAGCAGTCTCTCACTTCCCAAATGAAAGGTGAACATTCCTTTTTCTGTTCCTTTCTAGGGTCAAAGGCAATCATTATGAGTATGAAGTTTAGTCATTAATTTGGCATTCTTTTCTTTCACATTTTGGTAATAATTGTATATATTCCTTTTGGTTCTACTTCACTCTGAATTAGTTCATAAAAATCTTCCCATGCTTTTCTGAATTTTTCTTTCTGTCCTTTTTATGATGCAATCTTACTCTATTTCACTGTGACATATACCCCAGTTTAAATATCTAATCTCTAATTGCACCTATTTTAAAACTTTTATTTCCAAATCTATCTTTTCCTGGTTCTACTCCTTAAATCTTTTGCAACAATTTTTTAATACTTTTTTAAAAATTAATTTTATAATTATAAAATTTTTTTTTTGACAGTACACATGCATGGGTAATTTTTTATAACATTATTCCTTATACTCACTTCTATTCTGAATTTTCCCCTCCCTCCTTCCTCCCCCTCCCCTAGATGGCAGGCATTCCCATACATATTAAATATCTTATAGTATATCCTAGATACAATATATGTGTGCAGAACCGAATTTCTTGTTGCACAGGAAGAATTGGATTCAGAAGGTAAAAATAACCTAGGAAGAAAAACAAAAATGCAAACAGTTTACACTCATTTTCCAGTGTGTACCAATTTTTTAAAAAGAGGAAAAAAAGGAAGTTTGATATAACAAATCAATATACCAATTGAGTTTGATAGTATATTCAGTGTTCCACACTCAGAGTTCCTCACCTCTCCAATTAATGAGAGGTTCATTTTCTCATCTCTTCTTTGGGAATAAGCTTGATCATTATAATTATATAGAATTCAAAAGCTTTTTTAGACGAGTGGGATGGGATGGGGATATCATTCCTTCCATTAATATTGCATATTGCTTTCTGTGTTCTAAGTACTGGCTTTGCATCAATTCAAAATGTCTTTCTATGCTTCCCTGAATTCTTAATTATGTATGGCTTATTTAGCAGATATATTCTCTATATTCATGCACTGCAATTCGTCTATCTGCTCTCCAATCAACAGACATTGACTTTGTTTCCAGTTCTTTGCTAACAAATAAAGGACTATGAATATTTTGGAATATATGAGACTAGTCCAACCTGCGTGGGGTATATTCCTAAGTAATAGTGGCAAGTTCTGGATCAGAAGCATATTTTAGTGACTTTTTCTATTATCTAAATTATTTTCCAGAAGTCTAGGACTGACTACTCTTTAATTTTAATTTTATTTAGAGCTTTCCAAGGTAAATGTGTTTCCATTATTTAGGTTTATTTTAGATTTTGTTTTCAAATATATTTATTATTTTCTTCCACTTTATTAGAGGAATTTAGCCTATTTGCATTTAGTGATATTATTGTTAGGATTGGTTTTTTTCCTCCCCACTCTGGTCATTTTCTTTTTTTTTCTTTCTTAAAATATATATATATATTTAAATTTTTAAAATTAATTTTTATAATTATAACATTTTCTTTGACAGTATATATGCATAGGTAAACTTTTTTTTTTTTTTTTTTTTTTTTTTTTTTAATAACATTATCCCTTGTACTCCCTTCTGTTCCGAGTTTTTCCCCTCCTTCCCTCCACCCCCTCCCCTAGATGGCAGGCATTCCCATACATATTAAATATCTTATAGTATATTCTAGGTTGGTTATTTTCTTAGAAGAAAGTATGTACTTTCTTATTTTTTAAATCTTTCCAAATGTGACATAACCATTCTGATGGAAGTTTCTCCACCTAATATTAGTACCTTTGTTGTATGTTGAAGTTCCCTTTTATTAAGTTAGAACTTTCTTTTGGTACTGCCTTTTTTCCTTGGATTTTCTCTATTCTCTAAAAGACAATCCTGAAACCTTGAGTGATTTAGTAGGTGTTAGGTTTTGAGAATTCACCCAGGTTAGTAGGGCAGTAGGGAAGGAGTTAACTAGGGATCCCCTAGCCATTTGTTTCTTCTCAGCTCAATGAATGAAATTACAAAAGAAGCTAGAGAGCAAACAGGAATGTTATGTTCTAAAAATACAGTGCAAAGAAACATGTCTACTTTCTTACCCTCATACAAGATATGAATAATTTCTGCAGTCTTGCTTAATAAAATTAAAGGGCAATGATCCAGTGGATGACCAAAGAATTTGTCACACCTAATGAGGTCCTTAAAAAAGGAAGACTCATTGTTTAGAGAGTCAGTTGAGATAGGTGATATCTCCTAGGAGCATTAACTCTGAGAGTTGAGAATAGAACTAGTGAAAGAAGAAGAAATCAGTCTTTGAGAAGAAATTGTTCTTCATCCCTTCAGAGGATGGGAAAGCTATTCTCTCTCATCCTCCCACAATTAGCTATTGTATATTTCATTGAAGCAAATCTTCCAGTAAGAATCACTGCATCCAATAGAGATCAGGCGGAGATATTTAAGGTGTGATACCAAGTATGAAAGCTAACTGTGTTAGGAGACATACCACATCCAGTATGGAAATAGTATGATGGCATCACAAGAAAAAAAAAAAAAAAAGGATATCGGGGATTTATAATGCTGAGGGTGCTAGTTGTTTTAATCATGTATGGTTATTACTTATATTGTTCTCCATTAGTGTACTTTATATAGAGTGCCCATTCTTCCCATTAATTTTGTATTATTTTTTTTGCAGAGTGTGCTCCCAGTTTATAAGGGAATCGGATGTTGATACTTTTCCTATAATGCTATAATGCTGTCTCAGCAAGTGTTTTTACTTTGAGCTAATTTTGTCTACAGGCTGACCACTTGTCCCTCCAATGGTATTACATTCAGCTTTTCTTTTTAGGCTATGTTATTTTTGGTTTGAAGTATTTTGCTTTTGCCTTCTAGAATATTGTATTCCAGTACTTTCCCTCTTTTTAGTAGTTGTAGTTGAGTCTTATATGAATTCCTTTGTACTTGAACTCTTTCTTGTTGATTACAGTATTTTTTCCCCCTTGTATTTGAAAACCTTGGATGTTGACTATGACAATCTTGAGTGTTTTCAATTCAGTAATTTCAGAGATGACTGGTGGGTTTGTGTTAGGATTACAAGGTGAGAACTCAGGTTGTCTGGACAGTAACAAGGTGAGAATTCAGGTTGATTCTCACCTTGTCACTGTCCAGACAACCTGAGTTCTCACCTTGTAATCCTAACAGGTTTGTCCTATTTTCACATTGCTTTCTGGTTCTCATGGATCTGAAAATTTTTCCTTTATGATTTCTTAGAATATGGGAGCCAGTTTTTTTTTCTATAATTTTTTTTGATAGATTGATGATTATGAAACTATGTTTCCTAGACTTGCTTTCCAAATAATTTGTTATTATAATAGATAATCAATATGGTCTTCTCATTTTTTCAGTCTATTGACTTTGTTCTAATATTTCTTCTCTCGCTGAGTTTGTTTTTCCACCCCATTTTTCAAAGAATACATTATTTGGGTAATGTTTCCATTTTCTTTTTACATTTTTTCCTAGGAGCTTTAATAATTTCATTAAAAATTTCTTGATTTATTTCTTCTATTCACTTTTGAAGTTCTTATTCTCAAGCAATTCCTTTTTCTGAAATTCTACTTTTTAACCCACAATATTTTTGCCTTTGCCTTTGCCTTTCCCTTTCCCTTTCCCTTTCCCTTTCCCTTTCCCTTTCCCTTTCCCTTTCCCTTTCCCTTTCCCTTTCCCTTTCCCTTTCCCTTTCCCTTTCCCTTTCCCTTTCCCTTTCCCTTTCCCTTTCCCTTTCCCTTTCCCTTTCCCTTTCCCTTTCCCTTTCCCTTTCCCTTTCCCTTTCCCTTTCCCTTTCCCTTTCCCTTTCCCTTTCCCTTTCCCTTTGCCTTTGCCTTTGCCTTTGCTTTGCCTTTGCCTTTGCCTTTGCCTTTCCCTTCTTTCCGTTTAATCACCTCTCCAATCTCAGTTTCTAGTTTGGGACTTTGAGACATTTCTATGCCATACCACATTCTTTACAGGAATGAGTAGTTCTTGCCTCAATTTGTCCTCTCTTCAATCTGCATGCTGTATCCCTATTCTGCCATAGATAGGATAGATGGGGTCACTGTGACTGGGTCCTGGCCTTTGCCAGCATCAGACTCCTGGTAGTTTCAGTCATGAATCTGCCTCATTCTGATTGCACAATCACCAACTAGGAATGGCACTGTCCCAGGATGTGTCCCTGACAGGTCTTAACTGGATATCGGAGACTGCTGTAGTTTCATGTCTACTGGAGGGCCCCCTGGCACAGAATATACAAGCATTGCGTTGTCTTCCTCTGTGATTAATACCCTGCGGGAGCTGGCCCTTTCCTCCACTGTGGCTTTGGCAGGAGTCCTGGCTTCAGGACCTGGAGGGCCCTGAGCCTTATGTGTTCTGCCTGGCCTTAGTCAAGAGAGGCAGTAAATAGGAAGTGACACTGAAGGAATTTAGCTTCCTATGCAGCAAAGGTAAGAGGAAATGGGTTTCTTATTCAGGGGACATTTGGACAAAGGTGTGAGGGAGGATATGACAAATTGCTTATGAGCAACAGTTTAGAGGCCATTTTGATTAGAACAGAGAGTAAATAAAAGGAGTATTATGAAATGTTCCTAGAATGGTGCCAGATCATAGACATTTTTAATGCCGAATTAAATAGGTTGTATTCCATGGGGAATCACTGGAAATTTTTGATTGGGGACCGGAGAGAGAGGGTGTATATTTTTGTAAACTTTCTACAGTCTGCTTGCTTTTCCAATATTCATCTTATGGTTTCATAAAGCATCCTGAATTTGTATGAATACATTCTTCTAGATTAATGGCCAAGGTTGCTTTTTTTCCAGTTTTTTGTGATCTTCTCTTGTATTCCTTCAAATATTATCTATGATCCTCATTGTGTTTCTTTGGTAGATAGTTTCATCACTTATTCAGGCAGTTTGTAATACTTTCCCTTCATTTTAGCATCTTCAATTCTGACTTTGTGGAAATTCTGTGAATTTTTTCTTTTTGTATTTTGCACGTTTTGGGGGCCAACACTAGCAAATTTTTTTGTGACTGTATTTCTTTTCTTTTCTTTTTGTTGTTGTAAGTTTATTTTTAATATACATTGCTTTATAAATCATGTTGGGAGAGAAAAATCAGAGCAAAAGGAAAAAACTGTGGGAGAGAGGGGAAAAAAAAAAAACTGAAAAAAAGAAATGAACATAGCATGTGTTGATTTACATTCAGTTTCCTTAGATCTTTTCCTAGATGCAAATGACTTTTTCTGTCCAAAGTCTATTGGGATTGCTTTGGATCACTGAACCACTGAGAAAAATCAACCTTTTATAATCATCAACATTCTTGCTGTTATTGTGTACAATGTATTCCTGGTTCTGCTTGTTTCACTCGGCATCAGTTCGTATAATCTTTCCAGGTCTTTCTCTAATCAGCTTGTTCATCATTTTTTATAGAACAATAATGTTCCATTACTTTCACACACCATAACTTATTCAGTCATTCCCTAATCGATGGACATCTACATATTTTCCAGTTCTTTGCAGCCACAAAAAGAACTGCTATATTTTTTCACATATGGGTCCTTTTCTCTCCTTTATGATTTCCTTGGGCTACAGACCCAGTAATGGCACTGCTGGGTCAAAGGGTATGCCCTGTGACTGTGTGTGTTTCTTCATATATAATGGTGAACAAGGCAATAAAGTATTTATTAAATGCCAGTGATGATTACCCTAATTATTATCTCATGCGATTCATCTAATCATTCTGGAATATAAGTGCTATAATTATCCTCATTTTATATTGAAAAAGTTAAGGCAGACAGAGACTCTGTGATTTGTTCAGGGCCATAGTTAATAAATGTCTGAGGCTGAGTTTGAACTCAGGTCTACCTAAATTAGGCCCATTGTTCTATCCATTGTATCACCAGCTGCCTCTAAATTCCCTGGGATGTTGGTAATTCTGAGTCTGCAGTAGTACAATTCATCCTCCAGATCTGTCACAAGAATCTATGGGTTTTCATAATTCAATAGTTCATTTTTTGAGCCTGCATTTCCAGCTGCTTTGCATTGGATGATTCCCTTCCTTCCCTCCTTATTTATTTATTCATTCATTTATTTATTTTTAAATATTAGTCAAATCAAGCAATCTATGGTGTATTCTTTTTTTTATTATTAGCTTTTTATTTACAAGATATATGCATAGATAATTTTTCAGCACTGACAATTGCAAAACCTTTTGTTCAACTTTTCCCCTCCTTCCCCACACCCCCTTCCCCAGATGGCAGGTAGACCAATACATGTTAAATATGTTAAAGTATAAGTTAATACAATATATGTGTACATGTCCAAACAATTATTTTGCTGTACAAGAAGAATCGGACTTTGAAATAGTGTACAAATAGCTTGTGAAGGAAATCCAAAATGCAGGCAGACAAAAATAGAGGGATTGGGAATTCTATGTAGTGGTTCATAGTCATCTCCCAGAGTTTTTTCCCTGGGTGTAGCTGGTTCAGTTCATTATTGCTCTATTGGAAGTGATTTGAGGGGCAGGTAGGTGGCACAGTGGATAGAGCACCAGCCCTGAATTCAGGAGGACCCGAGTTCAAATCTGGTCTCAGACATTTAACACTTCCTAACTGTGTGACCCTGAGCAAGTCACTTAACCCCAGCCTCAAAAGGAACTGATTTGGTTCATGTCATTGTTAAAGAAGGCCATATCCGCCAGAATTGATCATAATATATTATTGTTGTTGAAGTGTATAATGATCTCCTGGTCCTGCTCATTTCACTCAGCATCATTTCCTGTAAGTCTCTCCAGGTCTTTCTGAAATCATCCTGCTGGTCATTTCTTACAGAACAAGAATATTCCATAATATTCACATATTACAATTTATTCAGCCATTCCCCAGCTGATGGGCATCCACTCAGTTTCCAGTTTTTGGCCACTACAAAAAGGGCTGCCACAAACAATATTGCACATACAGGTCCCTTTCCCTCCTTTAAGATTTCTTTGGGATATAAGCCCAGTAGTAACATTGCTGCATCAAAAGGTATGCACAGTTTGATAACTTTTTGAGCATAGTTCCAAATTGCTCTCCAGAATGGCTGGATGTATTCAGAATTATGGTGTATTCTTTAGGTCATTTTCTCTCAAGCCCTATTGGAATGAACAAGATGGGTCCCCAGGGCACAACTGCTACTTCTACCCTCAAGACTCTTAGAGTTGTCCAGAGAGATGTCTTTTCTAACACTATTGATGGGGTCCCATCAGTGTGCATCCTTGTTGATGATCAGTGAAAAATCAATTAGTGAAATCTAATTAGCTTTTAGAAAAGGTTATTTGCTAAGGTGGTTTGATAAAAATATTGGACAGAGTTTTCTGTCCCTTTAAAGGATCTATTCTGGTCAAGGGCAAGGGAAGAAGGAGGAGAAGACTAAGATATTTTCCTGTTCCCTTCTTCCCAGTGATTTCTAGGAAAGCCTAGGAAAGAAAGCGTTTATTAAGCACCTACCAGATATTGTGGTAATACTTTACAAATATTATTTTATTTGAGCTTGAGCTGGAAAACTTTTACCCTTGATCCTCCAAACAACTGGGTTCTAGACTGGCTAACTAATTATAAATCACCCACAGGATGTGACCAAGCAGTTTACTGGATTATAAAGTGCTTGTTGTGTTTTCTTAATAATCTGAAACCACTTCCTGAATAAGGTCATTTCAGTTTATTCAGTGTTTCTCCAGGACATCTATATTAAGGACTTTTTTTTTTTTTTTTTTTTTTTTTTAAACAGTTTAGGATCTATCATTGACTGGATTTATTGGAGATATGTTCTCACGTAATTAATAGCATAATATCACTTTAAGTATGTGTGTATTTGTGCTAGGATTTGATTGATTTACTCACTTGAGCCTGGTCCCACCTGCACCCAACTTTTCTAATCAATTAAAAAACATTTACCAAACTTTTACTGTATGTTAGGCCTGTGCTAAGTGGAGATATAAAGAAAAAGTGAATCTTTTATTTCTTTTGCAGGTTTTCAATAGCTTGGAGTTATTTAAACTAGTTATTTAAACTAATTCCGTTCATCTTTAAAAAAAAAAAATCTAAGAACCACCAAATCTGAGACCTATATTGGGTTGAAGGGATACAGAGGGACTTAGTTCAACCCACTGTTTTTGGTTGTTGTTCATCTGTTATGCCTCAGTTTCCCTGAATTATTCTGATTCAGTTTCCCTGGTAGCCCTCTTTCCCCCTCCCCCCTGCTTCCTGGCCATTAGGACTGAGATAATTAGGGCTGTGGAGCTCTGACCACTCTGGAATTCCAAAGAGTCATAAAACTCCAGTTGGCTTATCTCAAATGTTTGGGCATCTTTCTGGCTCAGACATCCTGTCTCCTAGTTTCTTTACTCTCAAATTATCAGAATTTATGATCCTTCCTTCTTTACCCTTAACCTGTCAGAACTGAATTTATGGGGGGCAGCTAGGTGGTACAGAGAATAGAGCACCAGCCTTGAATTCAGGAGGATCCGAGTTCAAATCTGGTCTCAGACACTTAATACTTCCTAGCTGTGTGACCCTGGGCAAGTCACTTAACCCCAACCTCAAAAAAAAAAAAAAAACAAACCAAAATAAACAAAAAAAAACTGAATTTATGGTCCTTTCCTGGAACTTCCATCTACCAGGTGCTCTGCCCTCACCTGGTCTTTGTTTCCCTGATAGTTGGAGTTCTATAAGAGTCTCTGGAATCCCTTGATCCTTGTTGGATGCTTTGAGACAAGAGTCCCATCCAGTCAGCTAGCTGAGGCTATATAGTTAGTATGTCCACCAGCCCCATCCTTTTCTTCCTTCTTTATCTTTTAATCTACACATTTTATCCTATTCTCTTAATCTACACACCCTTCCACCCTTCTATATCCTCCTATCACCCCTCTCCTATTTCTTAATAAATTTAGAAAAAAAAAGTATATATATATATTCCACTTTGTCAATTCTTGCTTTCATACCTCATTTCTATAACTTAATTACTCCTTTTTTAGCTTTTCCTACAAAGTTTTGCTTTTAAGAATCATATCATGATGTATGTCATACTCAGTTTTTCTTTTGAATTATCCATTTACTAATGACAATCTTAGATATATAGTTTACATTTCCACACACAAAACATAAATGATTTGTCCTTATTGAAGCCCTTGAAATTAATCTTTGATGTTCAATTGATATTTCTCTTGGATTTTAGATGTCAAATTTTCTATTAAGCTCAGGTCTTTTTGCAACAAAATCTTGAAAATATAGCTATTCATTGAGTGTCCATTTTTTTCTCCCCTTCTCCCTTTTTCTTCCCATAGCATTATGCTTAATTTTTCTGGATACGATGTTTTTGGGCACAACTTTAGTTCTTTTTTTGGAGATATATATATATATATATATATATATATATATATATATATATATATATATATATATATATATAGTGTTCCAAGACCTGTGGTCTTTTAATATAGCCACTGCTAAGTCTTGTGTGATTCTGATTGTGGTTCTGTCATATTTGAGTTGTTTTTTCTTATATTTTCTTCTTGATCTGGGGATTCCAGAATTTAGTTATGATATTCCTGTAGGATTTCCTTATGGGATTTCTTTCAGGTGGTGGGTGGATTTCAGGTGGGTGATGGGTGAATTTCCCCCCCCCCCTATTTCTACTGTTTCTACTTTCTTGTTCTAGCATTGTTTGGGACAATTTTCTTTAATTATTTCTTGTATTATAATATTGATTCTTTTTTTTTTTTGGTTGTAGCTTTCAGGTAGTCCAATTATTCTCATGTTTTCTCTTCCTGATTGTTTCTTCATATCTATTGTTTTACTTATGAGATGTCTCACATGCTCTATTTTTCAATCTTTATATTTTATTTTATAACTTTGCTGAATTCCCCTTGTCCAATTCTAGTTTTCTTTTTTTTTTTATTTCAAAAGCATTGCTCTCCGGAATGGTTGGATCATTTCACACCACCACCAATAATGCATTAATAATCCCCTTCAACATTCATCATTATCTTTTCTTGTCATACTAGCCAATCTGATAGGTGTCAGGTTGTTTTAATTTGCATTTTTCTAATCAGTAGTGATTTATTTTATTTTATTTTTTTTGAGGCTGGGGTTAAGTGACTTGCCCAGGGTCACACAGCTAGGAAGTGTTAAGTGCTCTGAGACCAGATTTGAACTCTGGTCCTCCTGAATTCAGGGCTGGTGCTCTATCCACTGCACCACCTAGCTGCCCCAATCAATAGTGATTTAGAGCATTTTTTTTTTTCATATGAAAATTGTCTGTTCATATCTTTTGACCATTTATCACCAATTCTAGTTTGTAAGGAGTCACTTTCTTAAGATTTGGGATCTTTTCTAGTTGGTTGACTTTCTTTTCATATCTTCTTGCTTTTCTTTGATTTAATTTTTAAAAAAATCTCATTTGATTTTAAAAGCCTTTTTTGCAGTTCTTCCTTGAATTCTTTTGGGGCAGATACCATTTGATTTTACTCTTTGGGGGCAGGAGAGGCTTTTAAAAAAAAAATCAGTATTCTCCTCTGAAGATGAACCCTGATCTTTCCTATTAGTAACTTTTTATGATTGGGTTCTTTCTCCTTTGCCTGCTCATTTTATAGCAGATTGTTGGTCTAATCATCTCTAGCCTTGAAGTAGTGGTGGGGGATAGTGTCTCTGACCTCAGATTCTCCTTCAGTTCTCCCTTCCAGTCTGGAACCCAAACCAAAAACTCCACTCCCTGTACATGCTTGCAATCAGTGGAGTCCCTGCCCTACTGCTTCTGCCCTCACTGGGGATGCTTTGTTTTTTCTTGCCCTGGGCTGACATCTAAGCAACACACCTGGGCTTGGTATTCCTTAACAGCAGAGGTTTCTTGAGAGTTTCTGTGACTAGGGCTACCTCCCAACCCAGCTAGACCCAGGACTTGCTACTTGCTGTTTCAGTATCAACCTGGCCAAACCTCAGTCCTAGTGTCTTTCTTCAACTCTTCTTTGATTTTCCCCAGGAGGACCCGTTTTGCCCCAACTCTTATTTGTTTTTAACCATGTTATGCTCATTCTGAACTGAAATTTTGTCTTGTTTATGGGGGAAATCTGGAGAGCTTGAAATTTTTTGACCTACTCCGCCATTTTCCCAGAATCCTTTCTCAACCTACTGGACCAAGAATTGCCACTATGTTATATTTGACCAAAAGTTAGTCAGCTTTTGCTCGAGGACTTACAAAGAAAGAAAACCTTCCAGAACCCCCAGAACACTAATTGTTAAGTAGTTTTCTTTGAACTAAACCAAGATGCTCATTTCTACAATAAGTTCCCTGCAGCAAAGTTTTGAATTACACATGTTTTAATTTAAATTTTAGGAGAGTAAAAAAAATCTGGGATCTTTCATTACATTTGTTATTCTTTCAACAGGAGAAATTAGATTTATGAGAAACAAAATGACTCAGAAGTGAGCCGTAGGGAATAGAACTCATTTTAATTTTGGAAACAGATACCAAATATTATTTCCAAATGATAACTGATCCCCAATTTATTTCAAGCAATCCAGGATAGTATAATTTGAGGACAATAAAACTTTTTAAATTTCTTAAAAGATTTGAATGACATTTGATTCAGAGGAAAGAATAAGAATTTTGTAGCCCTTACTCTGTGCCAGACATGATTTTCACAAATATTATTTCATTAATATCTCACCCCATTAGTATAATATGAGTAGTGAGCAGATGAGTTGCATCAAAAGGCTCAAATGACATATGCATTTCACAAATGATTTACATCTCGGATTCCTGAGGTCATTTCTGGATGATTTTGGTCTCCTCTTCCACATCACTTCTCTAAGAAATAGTGATCACTATAGCCACGTCTTGACTTTTGTCCTTTTCTCATATTTTTCCCCCAGAGTCAACAATTTCTTTGTTTTATTGTATCTATTGGAAAGGCAAACAGTGTCTTCTTAACTTTGTCCTTTATTCTATTTGGGTTTGTAAGTGTAGAGCGTCTACTAATCATAGATCATGGGACTCGGAGTTCACCTAGTCCAGGTGCTTCATTTTATAGATAATGGGCATAAAATGGAGGTCCAGAGTTTATTGATTTGCTCAGAAGTAGTAGAATCAGTTTGGGATGTCAGTTCTTCATTTCAAGCCACCTCTTTCAGATTCCCAAAGTGATCAGTTCTATTGTAGAAGCTTGGCTAAATTCAAAATCTAATTCCAAACTACTTTGCAGGTTTTATACAAGCCCAAAGGTAGTGACCAAATGTCTTTTCAACCAATCTGAGGCATACTTCTGGTGCAGACCCAGAATAAAGGCTGATTAATGGAAGTATTCTTAGTTGAGATAATAAGGAATCAGCAAATTGGGGTGATTGATCCATTGTTCCACTTCCCTACTCTTATACTTGTTAATTTTGTTTTTTGTCCTTGCCAGTTCTTTTTCTTATCTGTGAAATGGTCACTTGCATGGTTTTTTTGGTTTGTTTGTTTTTGAGATATTCAGTACCTGTCTTCCAACTGTCCTATTGAAATCAGTATTCATTATTTATAGAAATGAAAGTTTTCCGCCATCATTCTCCACCAGAGTTTGAATGAATCTTCTCTGATTTTTTTAGGAGCAATCTAGTTGTCTTATGTGTTGTGATGCTTTTATACTTGGCAGAGTTATTGTTCAGTCATTTTTCAGTCATATCCAACTCTTTGTGATCCCATTTGGAGTTTTCTTGGCAAAGATAATGGAGAAAAGATATTGGAGTGTTCATTCATTCTTCAGATCATTTTACAGATGAGGAAACTGAGATAAACAGAGTTATGTGATTTCCCCAGGGTCACACAGCTAGCAAGTGTCTGACACCAGGTTTGAACTGAAGAAGATGAGCTTTGCTGACTCTGGGCCTGGCACTCGATCCACTGTGCATAGGCTGTAGTGGGACTGAAAACAATAGGTAAGTCATAGGTTCCTATAGGTCTCCCTTTCATTTGGGGTGGAACAAATGGGACCTCTAAACAAGTCTTTCAAGCTTTTCATTTTTTTCTTATATGAAATGTCCCATAACTGACTTCTTTTAGGTATGTTCTGTCAACTCTAAAGGGTTCTAGGATAGGGTGGGAAGCAAGGCATTATCTGAAAGAAATTTCCAGACCTACGTTTTATGATTTTTGAACATGCTAATTAGTTGATGGGACAAAGTAGGAAGAAAGAAGTTGGGAAAGAGTCTGATTCATTTCATGCCTAATTTAGGGTGTGTTCTTCTTGAGATAAGATCTGGCTCTTCTTCAAGACCTTGAAGGATTTCTGAAAAAATTTTTCCTGTATAAGTTGTCATAAGATCATAAAAAGAACAAGCATATCATCGTTCCTGATTTTCTAACTTAACTCAACACTCTCAAAGAAGTTTGCAGATGATAAAGTGAATTGGCTTACTTTCTTAGACTCTCAGGATGCTAGGATCTTAAAACCTAGAATTAGGAGACTCAGAGGCCATTGGGTCCAACCCCCTCATCTGATGATGAAGGAAATGATACAGAGGAGTGAAGTGACTTGACCAGCATCGTACAGTGAGTATCTGGGGCAATATTTGGACCCAAGTCTCCTGGGCTACAAATTTGGTGAATAAAACTTTCTACATATATAGAAAGTTTTAGGTGTGTGTATATATACATATATACAAATATGCTACTTTTACACATACACAAACCTATGTATGTGCATGTAAATATGTACATACATATACATACAAATACATACATATATTTGTAAGAATATTGAACAAAGTTCCATTTATACATTGCCTCGTTCAGTCTTTGAAACAACATATAGAAACAACAGTAACAACCCCAGAATGTGACCAAGAAAGAAACTGTATCTGTATTTGCATAATATATGGGGAAATAAAACTTTTTCAACTTTGAGAGGTGGGATAATCACACAATGACCTTGTCCATTGGACTTATTTAGGCTTTTCTCCACCCACTAATTTAAACTTGCTAGGCAGGAGACACTTGGAGTTTAAGAACTGGGATACTCTAATCCTTGGAGATAATTGGTAATCATTAAACCAATAAGAACTATATGGTTTATAGACCACTCTGAGGAGATGAAAACTTAGGAGTATATAAGACAGTCACCATAAGCTAGGTAGAAGTTGTTTGAATCCTGATGGATTACTGAGGAAAGAGGAGATCTAGTATTAAGTAGGAAAAGTCTTCAAAAGAAAAACATTAAAACATTGGTCTTATGGAATGATTCCACATTATTCTAAAGAACTCAGAGCCTAGGGTTGTAAATCTGTTGGGAAGACTGTAAAGGAGCAAAGCACAGCTGTGATTTCTTTCTTTCTTTCTTTTCTTTTCTTTCTTTCTTTTTTTTTTTTTTTAAGACTCTTAAGCTGGAGACAGTGAGGAAGGCAGCATCTCAACCAAACTGACTTGGACTATTGTAGTGTAAGGATATCAGCAGCCCTGTATGCTCCGAAGGGTGAGTTGCTAAAACTATGCATATTTCCTATGTGTCTTTCTGCTTGTATGTTCAATGTTTGTGTCTTTTTTCTGTAGATTATCTCCAAGTTCCCCTGTCCGTCTTATTTGGATACAGTTGCTTGCAAATTGTCTTCTTGATTAGTCTGTGAGCTCCTTAATACTCTTTTGTCTTTTTTAGTATCCCCAGTACACAGCACATAAGTGTCTGGTAAATACTGGATGTCTGACTGTGTGCCCACTCCCTCTGGTGACCGTTTTTGTATTAAGGGAGCATGACTTTACGGGGGGAGATGTTTTCTTATTAAGCCATTTCATTAAATGCCTTTGCTTTGAGCTGATTTTCTCCTTTGGCTGATTATTAAATTTAAAAACATGAATAGGGGCTTGTGAACAGTCAGATTGTAGGGTATACAAAGGGAATACTGCATAAGACTGTAAAAGTAAGTTGGATCCAGGTTGTGAAGTAATTAAATTAAAATTTATTGACATTTTCTGTTTGTTATATCACCATAGTATTGAATATAAGTCTTTCTCTTCCTGAGATCCATCTAATACAACAAATAGTTGTGGTTTTTTTTGTTGGTTTTTTTTTTTTAGAAGGAAAAAAATCAGCACAACAAATTGATATATTGAGAAAGTAAAAAAAAAAAAACAAAACCCAAAACCCTGTTCTATGTATGACACTTGTGCATCTCCCACTTCCACAAAAGAGTAAGTTGAGGGTGTCTTCTCATCATCCAGGTATCTCTAAAATTGTTCCCACGTTAGTTTGTTTTTCCTATGTTTCATTGTAAATACAGTATTATGTTCTTTCAGTTACTTTTATCTTTTTGTAAGGTGACTTTGTCTCCACTGAAATTTTTTTCTCTAATCTCTGATCCCCTTTCCTCATTTGCTACCCCATTTTTTTTAGGGTTTTGTTGATTAATTTTTCTCTTGATTTTATTTGGTTATGTATTTCTTAGACCTCTCTCCCTGTTCTTTTCCTCTCAGATATATACCTCCTTTTTCTTCTCTTCTTCACCTATTTATTAGTTTTTTAAAATGTCACTTTTTGGTAACCCTTTACAAAAAAAGGATTTTTAAAAACTCTCTTGATTATTCTATTCTTCTCTTTTTATGCACCCTCCCATGTTATGATGTAGTTCTACAAAAGAAACATTCACCAGTGTCAGAATGTCACCACGTTCTGTCTATAATGCCTCCCATCTGTCTCTTCATTGTTACTTCTACCAGATTTCTGCATTCACCCCTGTCTTCTCCACTTTTAGAAAGAAATCTCACTGTTGTCACTCTGTTGGTATCTGCATTTATTCATTCCTTCTGTAATTCTGTTGTTTGTGGTATTTAAGAAGGAAATCTCTTCAGTTCTAACTTTCTTTTTTAAAAAATTTCATATTTTAAAAAATTGAATATATATATTTTTTTGTCTGTATGGTTAAACTCAGACTTGCAGGGTAGATCACATTGGCCTATACCCTGAGCTTCTTATGCTCTTTGGAACATATTATTCCATTCCTGCCTCCTTTTTCTAGTAGGTGCAGAATAGTCTTGTATTATTTGAATGTCCTTTCCTTAGTATATGAAAGTCCTGATGAATTGCACAACTCGTTGTCTATGAATTGAGTTGTTTACACTAAATGTTTAAAGAAATGCCTTTTTTTCTTTCTTTTTTTTTTTCTGGAGACAATCTGCAAATTTTTTCAATTAGAATTTCATTTTCTATGCTCAGAAAATTTGGGAAGTTTTCTTCTATTATTTCCTTCATTATGGTACTAAAGTTTTTTGTTCTGTCATGTTCTAAAAGACTTCCAATTTTGTCATCGAAATCTGTATGTTTTATTTGTATAGTGAGCATATTTTATTTTAATGTTCTTGCTTTTTTGACTTCTCTTCTGGAGTGCTTTTCATTTCTGAGCATTTGCATCCCAATTCATTATTCTCTCTTTTGTTTCTATGGGGAAGCTTGACATTGCAGATTCAAGTTTTTCTATTCTGCTCATTATTTTTGCTGGGCAGGACAGAAATTCTTCTTCCATAATTTTCATTTCTCTTTTATAGTAGACTGTGATTCTGTGTTTTCTCCAAGTTTTACAGAGTCCTCTGCCTGATCTTTTTTTGTAGTATTTATTTATTTATAGATACATGAACTCATTGACAAAAATCTGGAGGCTGTGTTTTCTTCTTTTTTAGTGTTTTGCCTCTTGATTTATCTATTTACATTCAAGGTCTTTGAGATTTCTTCTTGTTAAATTAATTAAAGGAGGAAATAGTAAAACTAGACTAGTGGGGAGACTTTAATTTTTATCTCTCAGAACTAGATAAATCTAACAAAAAAAATAAACTAGAAAGAATCTAAGGAGATGAATAGGATTTTAGAAAATTTACTTATTAAAGATCTCTGGAAAAAATTGAATAGGAATAGAAAGTGATATACCTTTTTCTCCAAAGTACATGCTTCTTACACAAAAATTGATCATGTATTAGGGCATAAAATCCTCACAATCAGATGCAGAGAAATAGAAATATTAAATGCATTCTTTTCAGTTGATAATGCAATAAAATTACATTCAATAAAGAGCCATGGAAAGATAGATTAAAATTAGTTAAAAATTAAGTAATCTAATTTTAAGAATGGGTCAAAGAAAACATAGAAACAAGCAATAATTTTATTAAATTCAATAGCATACCAAAAAATTTATGGGATGCAACCAAAATAGTACTTAGAGAAAATTTTTTATCTCTAAATGCTTACATCAGTTAAATAGAGAAAGAGTAGATCAATGACTTGGCCATTTAACTAAAAAACAAAACAAAAACAAAAACAAAAAAACCCAAAAACTAGAAAAAGAAATTCTGAAAGTCAACACTGAAAGTAAGAAAAGTATAGAATTAATGTATAAAACTAGGACCTGGTTTTATGGGGGAAAAACAATAAAGTAGATAAATCATTGGTTGATTTGATTAAAAAAGAAGAAAACCAAATTGCCAGCATCAAAAATGAAAGGAGTAAATTTGACATCAACAAAAAGGAAATTATAGCAATAATTAGTTACTTTTGCCCAATCATGTGCCAATAAATCTGACAATCTAAGAAAAAGGCATGAATATTTTAAAAAGATATAAATTGCCCAGATTAACAAAGGAGGAAAGAGACTACTTAAAACAATCCCATCTAAAAAAAAAAATTGAACAAGCCATCAGTGAACTCCTTGTGGAAAAAAAATCTTCAGGGTCAGATGACATTTAAAGAACATTTAATTCAAATACTATATAGACTATTTGGAAAACATTCAAATAAGGAGTCCTAAATTTCCTTTACAATATAAATATGGTACTGATTCATAAACTGGGAAGCATAAAAACAGAGAAAGAGATTTCTTCTCCTTGGAATCTTTAGTCCTTTTAGTCTCTCTTTCCCCTAATCCCCCTCATCCTATATTTTCCTTTATTGCTCACTTCTAACTCCTTCCCCTCTGATTGTGGATGTTGTGTCTCCTCCCATACTGGGCAATTTATGGTTTCCCAATCTAGGTCTCTGTCTCTTCTGATTTTTGGGTGGTTAAAATTGGCCCCGGGGGGGGGGGGGGGATGCTGTGCTCTTTCCCTTAGGCTTAATGGAATGTTGCACAGGTTTTCACTGGCTTTGCTGACTGGTCCCATTTCCTTTCTCCTTAGTTCTCTAGCTGGATTCCAGCAGTTCAAAGCCCATTTTTCTTGCCTTCTTCAAAAGCTACTTTCTCTTTCACTGGAGTTGGTGCTTCTTAGCCCAGAGATAACTTCCCCAACCTGGAGCAGAGGTTTCCACAGCCCTGAAAAGAGGGAGGGGAGACTGGGATTTAGAGGTGAGTTTGATATAAGCTTGTGTTTTATTCGTGGGTCTGCTGATCTGCTGCTGGAATTGTATGAAATGGGGGAAGGGTGCTGATAGAGTTCAGGATCAGTGAGTATCACTTTCTGGGGTTTTTAAAAATCTTTTTGATTCTGGGTGTCTTAGATCATGGAAACAGTTGAAGCTGCTTTATCTTTGGAACATAATTTCTACTTTAAAAAATTTGAGAAGTTGTGGAAGTCAGAGAAAATGTTTAGTCTACCATCCTGTGGCTCACATGACCTGGAAGTCCCCATCAATTGTAAAAGTATTTAAATGTAAAATCAAGGAATCTATACATAATCCTAGAGGCAATAGGGATCCTATGAAATTTATTGTGTAGAGGAGTGATGTGAGCAGAAGAACATGCTAGGAAAGTCACTTTGAAGGCTGAATGGAGGAGTAGGGAGAGGCTTGAGACCAGGCTATGGAAATGGTCTGAAATGAGAGCCTGAACCAGAGTAGGGACAGTGTTAGAGGGGAGAAGGGGGGTACTTTCAAGAGATGCTGCAAAGATAATTATGACGGGACTTTACAGATTATTGGATATGGAGAGTGGGAATAGGGATGCTCAGGATGATCTTTTGGTTGAGGAAGGATAGTGGACTCTTTGGCAGAAATAAAAACTTTAAAACAAGAATGGGTTTGAAACAGGGAGAGTTTCTTTCTTTCTTTCTTTTTTTTTTTTTTGATATGTTGAATTTAAAATATTGTTGTTTTGTCATGTTCAAAAAGTCCAGTAGGAAGCTGACGATATGGAATTAAGATTAGAGAAGTCATTGCAAGACTTATATCCAAAATCATTTCATAGAAATAACAATTAAGCCCATGAAAGCTGATAAAGTTAACAGTAAAGAAAAGGGGGGGGGGAGAGAGAGGGAGAGAAGGAAAGAGGGAGAGGAAGGGGGGAGAAAGGGAGGAAGAGAAGAAAAGAGAGAAGAAAGGTCGGGAAAGGAAGAAAAGAAGAGAAGAGTTAAGAGGGAGAAAGAGGGAGGGGAGGAGGGAGAGAGAAGGAAAGAGGGACAATTCAGGCAGCTTTGGAAATCTCCGCTTAGGTCCGGCTTCATCTGAACAAAGAAGGGAGAAACAAGCACTGGGATTGTATGGTTATGCTGGGATTTAGAGCTGGGGAGATAGAATTGGAAATGCAGAAAAGACAGAGGCCCTTGTAGGCAGCTTCTGCTTTCTTCCTCCCACCCTCCCTTTTTTTACCCCCATTTTAGATCTTTCTGTGATCAGAGGAGGACAGAAGGCATGACTACACCCCAGGTATTGCCCTAATTTCTGAGTCAACTTGGTATCTTTTAGGTAACTTCATATGTGAGACTGAAATGGTCACCTTGGGGCAGAGGAGTGAGAGTGGAGAGAAGTGGTTGGGAATGTCCTGAAATGCTAAGAGGAGCTGTCAGAAGAAGGGGGTTCTTGGCTGTAGACACTGAAGAGGGTGAGGGTGAGGGGAGGCAGTTTTACTAATGGTCCTGTATAAAGGACCTCTTTCTTTTGCAGCAAGTTGCCTGCAATGTCAAGAGTCATCCTGGCAAAGGTGCTGAAAGGTGAGGGGGAGGCCCCAGCCTTGTAGGATACTCTCAATTTGATATGTGGGTGGCTTGGTAAAAGTTTGAGAAGGGTTAGGAGCAGGTGGGTCCCTGGGGTGGCAGATTAGGAGCCAGGGCTATAAACTGAGAAGGTGAAGGGTTCAGCCTGATGATGGGAAGAACTTCCAGGGCAGAATTCAAGTCAGTCAACTTAGAGTCAAGAGGTTGAGTCTAAGGAGCTGTCTATAACAAACCTCTTCATATTCTGGCCAGTTCTGACATCAGTATCCATTTTGGAGTCTCAGATGAAGAGAAGGCAGCAGTGAAAAATCGGGGGGAGCATGTTTTGAGCACCCTGAAGAAGATGGGCCTCAATGTTAAAAAGGTATGGGACTGGGCAGCTAGTTGGCGCAGTGGATAGAGCACCAGCCTTAAATTCAGGAGGACCCAAGTTCAAATCTGGTGTCAGACACTTAACACTTCCTAGCTGTGTGACCCTGGGCAAGTCACTTAACCCCAGCCTCAGAAAAAGGGGGAAAAAAAAGAAAAAAAAAGTATGGGACCTTGGAGGCCATGGTTGGAACAGAACTCAGGAGCATCTGGATGTTCTGCAGAAGTTTTCCTGAAGTAGATACTTGGGAATTGCCTGATGATTGGACCCAATTCTAGTCTTTCCCTCTTTCCATTTCCTGTTTTATTCATCTCTGTTCCAGTTTTTCCAGGGTTTAGATCCTGGTATCTTTCCTCTCCATACTTTTACAGGTCCTCCTCTTTTCCATGAGTAAATCATTAACCTTTTCCCCTTCCTCCTTTCAATGGAAATTCTATCATTATCTTCTCTTCTTCCGAGGTATGAATCCTTACCCTCTTCCTAACTCTGAGTGTAACTTGCCCAAATATGAACCTACCTACCATTCCTCTCCCCTGATGTAACATTTCCCTCCCTCACCTCTCTTTCCAGGCATGGACCCAAGGAAGCTAGTTTCACCTCTCTCTCTATTGTGCCTAGGGTCCCGTGGTTTCTGTCCTGGCCTCTGGTGGGGGCCTGAGGGCTGCCATAGCTTGCCAAGGTGTCCTTAGTGAGCTGAGCCATGTGGGGCTCCTGGACCTGATTACATACCTTGCAGGAGTCTCTGGCTCCACCTGGTAAGTGTTAGGTTCTTACTAAGTGCTAAGTCAGTACTTGACAATTCTCTAGTTCTGGCCTTTACGGGGAGTTTTACTTGTGAATTCCTGGGGAAGAGCTTGAATGCTTAGGAGGAGCAAGTTCATTGGTTGAAGTAATTTTTCCCAGAAGCCCTTGCATTATCCCATGCCCATTCTCTGAGATATTAGGTTCTTACTAAGTGCTAAGTCGGTACTTAACAGGTAAGGACCTCTCAGTGTGTATTCTGTCTCTGGGAAGGGAATCCACAGCTCCACTGTAAGGAAGAGAAGCTGGTTCCCATCACCCAGATTCTGTATTCCACAGGGACCTATGGCTAGTAAGAATCGGAGGTTATATTTTAACTCCAGGGTAGGTACTCTGTGCACTCTGGCACTACATAGTTGCATAATGGCTTTGTAACAGGCCATATTTTTTTTTTACCAGTCAGGCAGACAGATGTTTTTCTTATTCTTAGGTGCATGTCCTCCCTCTACACCCAGAGTGATAGGTGGCAGGACCTGGTGAAGGCAGAAAATGAGCTCCGAAGGCGGCTTCGGGAGGACTCCTGGAAATTCTCTGTTGCCCTGGATGGGCTCTGTAGGGCTGCAGAGAGGGATGACTATTCTCTCACTGACTTCTGGTCCTATTCCTTTGTCTACTACTTAACTAAGGAAGTAAGCTCTCCATTGAGACCCAGGGGATCTGGAGCAGGGAGATCTCAGGGTGAAGGTGTTCACATTCTATCCCCCCTTTTTGGGTGGCTGTCCTGGCCCCAGCCTCCTGATTCTGGTCAATCAACTAGCATTTTTTAAGCATGTGCCAGATACTGTGCTAAGTGTTGGGAGCACTGTTGGGTTATCTCATGTTAACTTATTGGTTTGAGGCAGAGAAAGTCCCTTCCATCCTGACCTAGTTAAAAGTAACTTAGATTTTGAGGCAGGAGACCTGGTCTCTGCACTGATTCTTGTGTGCTCTAGCACAAATAGCTTTCTCTCTCCAGACCTCAATTTCCTTATTTGAGAAATGACAAGGTTGGAGGAGGTCTAAGGTCCTTTCCAGCTTCAAATCCTGTGAATTGGTAACCTGGCACCTCCTAGCTCTGTGGGGGACATATCTTCCCATTTTTTTACGTTGCAATTTCTTTCTCCCTATCAGCTTTTAGATACCTCTCTGTCCAGTGTGAAACATCATTCTGACCTGGGGACTGTGCCATATCCCATATTCGCCACCATCGACCATTCCCTCAAGTCTGGTGGAGAGGAGAACATTATGAGTGAGCATGGCCCTGGTATCTCCCATGGAGGAGACTTTGGGTGGGAAGAGATCTGTCCCAGAGGCCTTAGGATGGTCTGTCTGCATAGCCCATGGAGTGGGATCTTGTTAAAAATTTGCGCAATCTTCTGAGAATTTCAGAGTTGGAGGGTTCTCGGTGATCATCTGGTCTAACCCAAACCATCATAAGAACTCCCAGTTCACCATTCCTGACCACTGGCTCCACCCCCTGACTGACATGTAAAGCCCTTCACCACCTGGCCCTCTTCCTACTTTGCCAGTTTTCTCAGACTTAACTCCTCTCCAATGCTGTGCGGCTCAGCAATGCACGACTGATCGATAGTGAGCTTGCTGCCATCTAACCACTCATCTCTTTGTTAGACAAATGTCTGTGTGGCAAACCATGCTTTCCACTTTTTCTTAGACTCGAGAAGTTACCTTTTGAATCTCAGCTATAGGACGTGGGATCTCTATTGAATTTCAGCTTTTTCGATTTAGCCTGATACTTTAGTAGGTAGCCTGCTAAAAATTTCTGGGCTCCTGACTTGGTTATCTGTTGTGATAACATAAACTTAGGCGAGATAGCCAGTTATCTGCAAATTTGATGAGCATTTTCTTTTCATTTTGCATTTTTATAGTGCAAAAATCTTTTTCTTTGATGGAGAAAATAGAAGGAAAATAAATGAGCATTTCTGTGTTCTCTCTCTTATCAATTATCATTATGCGATATATCTTTAGCCAGTAGCCCCACCATTTTGACTTTTCTTTTCCTTTAACATAGCTACCAACTTTTTTTCCCTCCTCATTTTAAGACACCTTTGCCCACCTCTGTTCATTCTGAACTTTGACACTCTTGACACAATTCTTACAAGACTGTTCTATGACTTTGTATTCACATTCTGTTGCATCTGTCTGCTTCTATTATGTATCTTCACAACATTAGATGCATTGATGAGTTCCTTCTGTATCCACTGTGGTCTCTTCAGATGATTTTATTTTTCCTCCTCCTCAGAATTGTTTCTTTTTATCTTCAGAATTTCATCCCTGAGAATTCCTCGTGGCTTCTGGGCTGACTTCCCCTGTAGAATTGTAGTCTATGGGCCATACCTATCTTTCCTCAGAACTCTTAGAAATTTAGGGTGGATGTTTGAATGTGACCCATTTTTTCACAAAGTCTAAGAGGTATTGGTCACTTTTCAGCAAGGATCCCACCATTTCTCCGTCAGCCGCAAGTTCCTTCCTGTTAACAAGAATCATATCCAACACAGGATTTCTCCTTGTTGGTTCCTTAACCTTTTAAGAGATGAAATGAACACTAATGTAAGTCAAAGGTGATGAGTTCCTCTGTTTTTAGTAGAGAGAACTCCAGCAGTGAGCTGGATTATATATCAAAGTCCTCCATCACTACACTCTTTTTTTTTTCTTTTTTCTGAGTCTGGGGTTAAGTGACTTGCCCAGGGTCACACAGCTAGGAAGTATTAAGTGTCTGAGAACAGATTTGAACTCGGGTCCTCCTGAATTCAAGGCTGGTGCTCTATCCACTGTGCCCCCTAGCTGCCCCCACTACACTGTCTTACCTCTGTGATTTCTTCCCTGAGCTCATTTATTTTCTCTTTCTGTCCAAACGATCTGTACTATACTCTGATGACAAAATCTCCTCTCTTTCTGTCCAAACGATCTGTACTATACTCTGATGACAAAATCTCCTCTTTTTCTTTCTCCACTGATTTTCATCTTTTCTCAACTTTGCTTTTTAGATTTCAAATGTGCAACGGCACACCTTCCTTTCCTCAACTTTGTGACATTCTTCCATTCTCCATCTTCCTTATACACATCAAATTTCCCTTTTGCTTCTTCACATCTTTCTTAAATTTTTAATTTTCACATTGAAGCCTCACTTACACTTTTAAAAGTTTTTTTTAAAAGAATAATATTTAAAAGAATAATGTGGAGCATGGAGATGAGTTATTTGAATCTTTTTTGTCACTGTACCGTGTTAAGTTCTGGGCTCATGGTTTAAGAGGGACATTGACGAGATGCCCAAAGGAGAGCAACTGGGTTCATGACATATGAGGATTAGGTGAAAGATCTGGGAATGTTTAGCTTGAAGAAGAGAAGACTTAGGGCTACATGGGAGCTGTCCAGATGTGTGGATGATTGTTCTGTAGAGGAGGGAGTAGATTTTCTTCTGTTTTATGGCAATGGGGGGAGAATTCACAAAGAGATTGATTTAGCCTTGATATAAGAAAAATTCTCCCATCATTTGAATTGTTTGAAAGTAGAATTGCCTTCCTGCTGCCCTGGTGTGATCCTTGGTGGCCTCCATGTTGAGGTGGGACCTTCTTTCTTAGAGCTGTTCCAGCAGATTCTGGATGGCCATTTGCCAGAGCGAATTAGGATTAGGGTAAGTGAGCACTGGATTATATGGTTGCTGAGATCCCTTCTAAATCTCACAGTTTGTTGTGTTTTCATTCTTCTCTCTTGGGATGGAGAGCAGCCTGCATTTTGAACAAAGAAGGAGTCATTTGACTGGCAGAAATATAAACATCACAGACTCATTGCAGGGCATTCCTCTTCTCCATTGCTTGTTGTGAGCCTCAGCCATTTTTAGAAGCCTATTTTATTTTATGTAAAATACCCTATGTTTTTTACATAAAACATTTTTTTTTGGTAAACACAAAGTGTTTACAACTTGTCTTTTAGTACCTTATTAAACAAAATTGCCTGATTGATCAATCTGGTTTTCTCCCATTGAGTTTGGTCTAGTCTCCTTTCTTGATTCAGTCCAGTGGTTAGTGCCAGGGAATCACTAGAAAGCGACTTGTTCAGTGAGGAGATCTCTCTAGGAAAAGTAGGAGATAGGGAACAGGAAGTGAGGCTGTCTTAGTGGGAATGTAGCTGGATATAAAGTCCCAGATTGGTGTGAGTAAAAATCCCAGACTGAGATGTAAAATTTCCTGAGTATGAATCTTATCCTTCTCCCTCCCCTGGTGTAAAACCTGCTCACCAAAGCCCTGGTTTTGTTATTTTCCCAGATGCCTGGTTTGAATTCACTCCTGATTGGGCTGGCTACTCATTTGCCAACTCAAAACCTGGTGCTTATGTCTCTACCACTCATTATGGGAGCAAGTTTGAGGGAGGGAAGCTCATCCAAGAAGAAGAAGAAAGGGATTTCTCCTATCTTCGAGGTAAAGTTTGAATCTCTCCTCCAACAAGAGGCAGAGCAAACAGGAGCAATGGGGTCATCCCTTCTTTACATGTTGCTTTCACACTCTTTGGCATCTAATTAGAATCCTGGTTCCAGAGGTTCCTCAAATTTGGGGTTCCCTGAGAGAATAAGAACATCTTGAAAAGCCTCTGCAGTGCTGTGTGAGGTTACTTTTTGACGTGAACCTTAGGAACTCTTCATATAATTTGGTACCCAGATTCCTTCCATGTCCCTAGCTAAGTGTTTGTACTCTCTACTAATCTGAAAGGGTTAGTAGAAGCAGGGCAAATGGACAGACAGTTTTCTTTTAATATTTAAAGCTACAAAGACCCAAATGAGAACCCCTTTAATATCTTTCTTGGATTTGTTCCCCCTCTTTTTCTCTACAGCATTATGTGGCAGCGTTTTGGCCGACAAAGACACTGTTCTCAAGGCCATCAAAGGTGGGTGTGAGAAACAGGTGTTCATCTGGGCTCAGAGAGAAGGAAGGGAAACAAGGTGGGGCATGAGACGGGGATAGGCTTTTTTCTTAATCCTTAGTGAAAGAATTTCCATTTTCCTTATAGATTTCTTCTTGAAATTTATTCGTGGTTTAAACACCGAGGAAAAAAAGCTCATTTCTGATCCTGAAGGTAAGGACCTGAACTCAGATCCTCTCATGTCTTGGGATAGGCTTGACTCTGGGTGCCAAAGATTGGTTTTTTGGAGGCAATCAGGATTAAGTGACTTGTTCAGAGTCACATAGCTAGTAAGTATTTGAGGTGAGATTTAAACACAGGTCTTCCTAATTTCAGGACCACTGTGCGCTATATACGGTGCCACTTAGTTGCCCCAAGGATCCATTTTAAAAACTGGGTTGATATTAGGGGATTATGGCGACATAAATATACTCATCTTGCTTGAAATTTTCATGAGTTAGGGGGCAGTTAGGTGGCACAATGGATAGAGCACTAGTCCTGAATTCAGGAGGACCCCAGTTCAAATCTGGTCTCAGACACTTAACACTTCCTGGCTGTGTGACCCTGGGCAAGTCACTTAACCCCAGCCTCAGGAAAAAAAAAAAAAAAAAGAAATTTTCATGAGCTGGATTATATGGCCTGGAATCAATAGCTTGAATGATACCTTATAGCTCTCGTATTCAGTGGGAACTATACTCTGTAACTATGTTCATTGTTTCAACACTTTGAGATTTAGCAGGTTAACTTGTGAAAGGGAAACCCAGTCAATTCCCTTAAGTGTATAGGGGATCAGAGACAAAAAGGGATTAATGGCTCATAAACGTGAAGCACTTATTAAATAATCATAACATTTACTCAGTAGTAATAGCCAAACACAGAAATAATGGGAGTTAGTCTACCCATAAGCCTGGGTCACACTCTGACAGTGTCCTGAAGGGAGGGGAAAGGGAGAAGAGTGGACACATACTTACTAAAGTCAAAGAGTAAGTCAAATCAGTAGAAAAACCCATGAATTTGGAGGAGCAAGTGATTCTGGGAATAATCTTCAAATTTAAAAAAAATTCTCTTTAATATGTACCAAGCATCATTTGGTGGGCAAAATCATTTTTTCAGGGAGTTGCTCTCCTATTGAGCAAAGCCACCCAATAACTTCTTTTGGGCTACTGAAGCCAGTGTCAAGTTATTTTAGCATATAGGTGCTTTTCAGGTTCATTTTGTCATTATTTCACATTAGTATTTTTTCCCCACTCCTTTAAGCTACCAAAAAGATCACATAACAAAGGGACAGCACTTTACATAAACAATATTCAGAGTGGTTCCCCCTGTAGATTTTGAATTTGGAGTTGTTTTGGGGGCACTATCCCATTGTAGAGGTAGAGATTCACTAGAACACACGAGTCTTACACAACTGTATTGTACACAATATAGTTCTTACCATTTGAGAAAATGAAAGGAAAATTGGACTGTGATATAGTCTTTCACTCAATCATCTTCATGATTGTATCATCACTCCTATATTCATAATGCTTTAAAGTCTACAAATCATTTCCCAACAGAATTTGGACAAATGGATCATGCAAATATCATCACCCTCATTTTAGAGATGAAGAAACTGAAGTGGGTCAAAGAGGGAAGTGACTTGACTAATATTATACAATATGAAATGTCAAATGTTCAAATACTCTTTCCACTAAATTTTCTGCTATCCAGCAAGGGAGATTTAGGATGACTCTAAAGAAGACTGTGCTCCTAGGGTGATCAATATAGGGGATCAAAGGAGGTTATGGATTCTTCTATAAAGATCTTGGTGTTGGTATGGTATCAGAGGTGACTTAAGGGCTAGAATTACTGACTCCTCCCAGGACCTTCAAGCTTGGACCAGTAGATATCTCCTTGTAAATAGATAGATTTCTCATTTCTAGTCTCTTACCTGAAGAAAAGGTTCTTTACCTCTCAGCCACCTCTGCTTGACCCCTGGGGCTGAGGAAGTAAAAAATTGTTTATATTGTGATTTTTTTTTTTCTTACCAGGAGCTGTTTTGAAAATCATGATAGAAGATTTATTCAACTTGGTTTACACCTTCCAAACAGATGGAGACTATCTACCCATCTTGAGAAATCTACAGGCTAAAATGGCAGGTAAGAAGGGGTTCCTGTATGGTATTCAGGACTATGGAGAGATCCCCAACTTGAGCAGTATTTCATAGGTTATCAAAACTAGAATTACCCTTAGTCTCTTTTGCAGAAAAGAAACATAAGGGATTTGTTTTAGATGCAACAAGGAGTAAGGGAGAGAGCTGAGAGATGAACCAAGGTGTTTAAATCCAGGCTTATTGCAACTACATACTATAGACTTAATCCTATACTGTGTGTGTGTGTGTGTATCTTATCTTTTATTAACTCTATGCTCAAAAAGTCTTTGACTTGATAAATAAGACAAGACACCAACTTTTGGTTTAAAAGAGGAGACAATTTTCTTTTCCAAGAGTCTTTGGTGTGAGGTTTAGACAGTCCTGGGGGAATCTCTTAGTCTGAGGGAAGGGATATACCTGTGCTATTGAGACAGCTCTGGTATGATGATGTAGATCTCACTCCTGAGGGTCCCCAGTTTGAGAAGAGATTTGGTTGAGATAGGAAACTGAGTTCTGTAATATTCTTCTGTGAAATGTAATATTTTCTTGTTGAGGTTTCCTTGGGGTCTCTGGAGGCAGCCTTAGTTTCAGTTCAGTAATCACCCCAAATGCAGCCAGGTAGTAAAGTCCAAATCCTTTATTGTCTCTTTCCAAGATTTGTTTCCTTTCCTGTGGCCTGGTTAGCTTTCTTAGAGGCCTTCTATAGTCCTGGTTCCGAGAGCTTGAGCTCTGGCTTCTGAATGTCCTTGACTGAATCCTGGTTGAGGCTTCTAGCTTATATATGCTCTCTTAAAGGTGTGAATCTTATAGAACTCTAGGAAATACTAAGTACATGTACTGAACTAGAGAACTGTTAAATACCATGCTAAATAATCATTGTCTCTGTCAATTCCACTGACTTAGCACCTTGTTTCAAGTTCTGGCCCATAACGGAGTTCTAACTGCATCCCAATTTCCTGCTCTGTAACAACACCTAGTCTTACGTCAGTGAGATGTGGTAAGGAGAGCAAGGAAAAGGGGACCATGGGGGTGGGAAGTAGAGTGAAGGATAGATAAGAGGATGACAGGATGGGTACAGAAGTAGACATAAAGGAATAATTTTTCAGTTTTCTTCTCAAAACTCTTGAGGACTACCCAAAGTACTTCAGGTGCAATGTCCTCTAAAAACATCTGACACATTTTCCTGAACAGAGCCTTTGTGAAGACTAGAATGAGCTGGCCAAGGTGCTGACATACCTGGTCTGTGAGCATCAGGATGTAGTTGGAGTCCAGAAGGATGTGTTCATTACTTTCCACATTTTTTGTCCTTCCTTCCTCTAGTCTCGACTATCTGAATTCCTGAATGTAAAGGGTCATGACACAGAGCCACTCAGTCAGTATATGTAGAGCCCTCAGAAGGGGCACAGGTTGACACATCCTCTTTCTGGCCACAGGGAACACCTCCTTTTTTGAGGCTGAGACATTGACTAGCCACATGATCAAATTTTCGTACCAGAGAACTCGAGATCAACAGAGACAACTCATCAAGGAATTACTGGAAAAGACCTTGAGTCAAGAAATGGTGGAAAAAAGTGAGTGAAATTTGAAATTTTCCCTGAAACTGCAGTGGTAACCATTATTAGACTGCCAACATGCTCCCTGGAAGCAGGTGAGGACAGTGGGAAGTAGGATGCACCCTTCTGGAATTCTACAGAGTATCGTAGCTCAAGGACCAGCTACAAATGGCTTTTCCAAAACCTCTTTCTGCATGGTGGTGAAATTGAGGCTCAGAAAAGGGTGAGTGTGTGCCCAAGATCTAGTTCTTAGACTAGAATATTCCAGGATAATGGGTTTAATGTTATAAGGGATTTCAGAATTGATTTAGTATAACTCCCTCATTTTATAGAAATTGAAGTTAAAGTCTGAAGAATAGAAATAGCTTGGGCAAGCTGGTAAGCATCAGAACCAGGCCTCAAATTCAGATCTTATGGCTACTTTCTTTGCTTTTTCTACAGAATTTATCTGCCTTTTTGGTCCCTGTTTTTCCCAACACTGGACCTCCTTCATAGGTATCTTTGGTTTTGATTCTAATTTCTCTTTCTCTAGGCAGTGTCCCATCTTTCCTAAAGTTTTTATGGAAGACTTACAAGTGTTTCTTATCATGGACGTGGGGAACAACAAATAACTTTCTGTACAAGTATGGTAAGGGCTTTTTAGGATTACAGTATTTGAGTAGGAAAGGACTGGAGTGATCACCCTTATCCAATATAGATCTGGGCATCTATATATCATCTCTGGGAAGTGGTTGTTCCCTTTCTGTGGAAGATCTTCAGTGATTGAGATAACATTCCAAGATGGCCCATTCTATGTTGGGATGACTATCTGTTGTTTCATATTAATATGTGTTGCTGTTACTATAGGCACTGTGCTAAGCAGTGGAGGTACAAAGAAAGGTAAAAATAAAACTCAGTCTTTCCCTTCCAGAAGTTTACAGTCTAATGGTGAATATAACATGTAAACAACTAGAACCAAATGAGATACAGAAAGGACCAATTGGGGAATGTCGAGGGAATATTAAAGGGGATCAGGAAAAGCTTCTTTTGGAAAGGGAGACTTTAATGAAACCAAGGAAGCCAGGATATAAAAATGAGGAGGAAAGGTATTATAGACATGGGGGACCACCAATAAAAATGTAAAGAGGCAAGAGAGGTGTGACCTATTAGGAAGCTTTTCCTTTATTTTGGGTGAATTTTCTATCATAGTATTTCCCCTTCTCCATTGCTCTTAGTTTTGTTATCTGGGGTCAGGGAGAAAAATTAACTCACTCTTTCTCATATCTCATTCTTCTATTCACCTTCCACTTTTCTTATTCTAGCAAAGATCATTCTTGGAGCCCTAATTGCACGGGGAACCATAAAATAAGCAAGAAAGTAGAGAAAGAGAGCAGGAATGGAAAGTGTGAGAAGAATTTAAAAATTTTTAACAGTATTTTATTTTTTTCAAATACATAAAAAGATTATTTTCAACACTCATCTTTGCAAAATCTTGTATTCCATTTTTTTCTCTCTCCTCTGTCCCTAAGATAACAAGTAATCCAATAGAGGTTAAACATGTGCCTTTCTTCCAAACAAATTTCTATATTCATCATGCTGCACAAGAAAATCAGATCAAAGGGGGGAAAAAACCATGAGAGAAAAAACAAACAACAACAAAAAGGTGAAAATACTATGCTTTGATCCACATTCACTCTCTATATTTCTCTCTCTGGATGTGAACAGCACTTTCCATCACAGGTCTAGTATGAGGGGAATTTCAGGGCGCATCCTTAGGGTGATTTCTTATTAGTGAATAGAAGAGACTCTGTAACTGGTAGATGGTGGATGAGGCCACAGCTAGACATCAGAATGAATAGACACATCTTGGAAGTTTTGTTTTTTTCCTAGGCAATAGTTCATGTGATTTTGATTCAAGAGTGGGGTTTACCAGCTCCAACTCTGCTTTTGTGAGAGAATCTCTGGTCTTTTTTCCTCCAGAAGACATTAAGGACAAGCCTCTCACAGATCATGAAAGTATGTATTTGATGGATGCTGGCTTGGCTATCAACTCTGCCTATCCCCTGGTCCTACCCCCAATGCGGAACAGTGATATCATCCTCTCCTTTGACTTCAGTGAAGGGGATCCATTTGAGGTAATGGGTCAAGCAAGAATGAGCCCTTGCTTGGGATATGAATTCTAATCCCTGATTCATGGTATGACCCTAATCCAGTCTTTTTTTCTCTCTGATTACCATCACTTTCTCTTCTTAGAAAGTGTAATTTTGGGAAAATATTTGAAAGTTTCTAGAGATCCTCCAGTTTCTGGACCCTCGGGTAATACCTAGAATAAGTTTGTATTCCCTCTTCTCAGACCATCAAGGCCACTAAAAAGTACTGCAAAACCTGTAATATCCCGTTCCCTCCAGTGGATGAAGCTATACTCGACCAAGAAGCCGAGGCTCCTTCTGATTTCTACATCTTTGAAGGGGAGAAGATGCCTGTGGTCCTTCACTTCCCACTTTTCAATAAAGTGAATTGTTCCAGCACAGGTATGTGTTTGAGTAGTACAGTCACTTTGCATTGTAGTACAGATTCAAAGGGTTTCCTGTCACCTAGAATGCTCACTGTGGGTTGTAAGCTTGAGTTTGGGTGAAGGTTGTTTACTTGAGGAAAGAGAGCCTTTGGATAACTCCAAGTTGTAATCCCTACTTCTTTGTTCCCTCTACTTTTGTATTACCTGAAATGGGACAGTGCAATAGCCAGTGTTGAGAGGGCTTAAGTATCTGCCATCTAGGTGCTGGTGATGGAGGGATTTGAGACATATAGATTCTCTAGACTAAGTAGTTTGGGTGATGGGATTTGGGTTGAGCTCTACGTGGTCCAGGGTGTATCCATCCTCTTCTGCATATGTGGCAAGTACCAGATATGTTCCTAAAGCCACTGTGGGGAATTTTGCTTTGGTTCTTGGATTATACCTGATCCCACAACAGTTTAGTCCCAACTGTTGAAGAGGACATTGGGATCTCCAGAACTGAACATGAAGTTTGGCTTTCTGAGCAAATCACTTTGGTGGCTGAATGAAAGATGAATTGAAGTGGGGAGGGATTTGAGACAGGCAAAGCCATGAGTGGACTATTGAAGTAGTCCTGCTGTAATCTGATGTGGGTCTGCACCAGAGTGGTGGAAGTGTTAGGGTAAAGAAAAAGCCATATTTGAGAGATGGTACAAAGAGGATAAGAGATACTGAAGAGCCAAAGATGACTCCTAGGTTGTGAGCTTGAGTGATTGGGAGGGGTGGTTACAATGGACAGGGACTGCAAAGTTAGGAAGAAGCCAAAGTTTAGGGAAAAGAACAAGATCAGTTTTGGACATGCTGAGTTAAAGAAACAGTGGACAAGGAAGAGAGAGAGGAAGAAAAGGAAGAGAGAGAAAGGGGAGAGAGAGGTAGAGAGGGGGTAGAGAAAAAGAGAGAAGAGAGAGAGAGAGGGATAGAAAGAGGGAAAGAGAAGAAGAAAAGGAAGAGAGAGAGGGGAGAGAGAGGTAGAGAGGGGGTAGAGAAAAAAAGAGAGAAGAGAGAGAGAGGGATAGAAAGAGGGAAAGAGAAGAAGAAAAGAGAGGAAAAAAAAGAAAGAGGAGAGAGGGGAGAAAAGGAGAGGAAAAGAGGGGGAGAGAAGGAGAGAGAGGGAGAGAGAGAAGCCTAATTCTATATCAGAAGAGAGGGAAGATGGGAAGGTGCATGGAGGCTAAATTCTATAAGGGATGGTTGAAGGATTTAAGTATTTACAAGTAAAAAGACTATGGGAGGCATCATCACTGTCATCAAGCATGTGAAGGGGAGTAGGTATGAAGGTATTGATTTTCTTATGTCATTGGGGGTCTTTGATTTGAGGTTGGATGATTACTTGCTAAGGCTGTCAGAGGACAGAATTCCGTGAGAGTCCTTCTGAGATTCTGTGGCTATCTCTTCTTTATTCATTTTATTTTAATTTTTTATTAAAGCTTTTTATTTTCAAAACATATGCATGGATAATTTGATCCTTATAAAACCTTGTGTTCTAAAATCCCTCCCCCATGCCCTCCCCTAGACGGCAAGTAATCCAATATATGTTAAATTTGTTAATATATGTTAAATACAATATATGTATGCATGTTTATACAGTTATCTTGCTGCTCAAAAAATCAAATCAAAAAGGGAAAAAGTGAGAATGAAAACAAATTGCAAGCAAACAATAACAAAAAGAGTGAAAATACTATGTTGTGGTCCACACTCAGTTCCCACAGTCCTCTCTCTGGGTGTAGATGGCTCTCTTCATCACTGAACATTTGGAATTGATTTGAATCACCTCATTGTTGAAAAGAGCCATCTCCATTAGAATTGATCATCCTATAATCTTGATGTTGCCATGTACGATGTTCTCTCTCTGCTCATTTCACTTAGCATCAGTTCATGTAAGTCTCTCCAGGCCTCCCTAAAATCATCTTCCTGATTGTTTCTTTCTTTTTTTTTTTTTTTCTTTTCTTTTCTTTTTTTCGTCTTTATTTCATTAAACAGTTCTCAATTACATGTAAAATAATTTTTAGCAATCTTTTTTTTTTCTGATTGTTTCTTATAGAACAATAATATTCCATAACATCCATATTCTGTAATTTATTCAGCCATTCTCCAACTGATGGACATCCACTCAGCTTCTTGCCACTACAAAGAAAGCTGCCACAAACATTTTTGCAAATGTGGATCCTTTTCCCTCTTTTATGATCTCTTTGGGATACAGACCCAACTGTTGGATCAAAGGGTATGCACATTTTGATAGTCCTTTGGACATAGTTCCAAATTGCTCTCCAGAATGATTGGATCAGTTCATAACTCCACTAGCAATATATTAGTGTCCCAGTTTTCCCACAGCCCCTCCAACATTCATCATTATCTTTTCCTGTCATCTTAGCCAATCTGAGATGGGCGTAGAGGTACCTCAGAGTTGTCTTTTCATATGACTAGAAATGGTTTCAATTTCTTCATCTGAAAATTGTCTGTTCATATCCTTTAACCATTTATCAATTGAAGAATGGCTTGAATTCTTACAAATTTGAGTCAATTCTCTATAGATTTTAGAAATGAGGCCTTTATCAAAACCCTTGAATGTAATTTTTTTTTTCTCCCAGCTTATTGCTTCCCTCTTAATCTTGTCTGTACTGGTTTTGTTTGTATAAAAACTTTTTAACTTAATATAATCCACTTAGTAAGAACCTAACATAATCCAAATTAGATATTTTGTGTTAAATAATGAGCTCCAGTTCTTCTTTGGCCACAAATTCCTTCCTTCTCCACAGATCTGAGAGATAAACTATCCTATGTTCTTCTAATTTGCTTATAATATCATTCTTTATGTCTAAATCATGAACCCATTTGACCTTATCTTGGCATATGGTGTTGGGCGTGGGTTAATGCCTAGTTTCTGGCATACTAATTTCTGGTTTTGTCAAATAGTGAGTTCTTATCTCAAAAGCTTTGCATTATCAAACACTAGATAACTATAGTCATTGATTATTTTGTCCTGTGACCCTAACCTACTCCACTGATTGACTATACTATTTCTTAGTCACTACCAAATGTTTTTGATGACTGTTGCATTATAATAGTTTTGGGTCTGGCATAGCTAGGCCACCTTCATTTGATTTTTCATTAATCCGTTGATTGATATTCTTGACCTTTTGTATTTACAGATGAACTTTGTTATTAATTTTTTCTAGATCTGTAAAATAATTTCTTGAGAGTTTGGGGTGGAACAAGTAGATTAATTTAGGTAGTATTGTCATTTTTATTTTATTCACTCAACTTACCCATGAACACTTGATATTTTTCCAGTTGATTAGAGCTGACTTTATTTGTGTGGAAAGTATAATTTTTTTTTTTTTTTTTTGGTAATTGTGTTCATATAGTTCCTGAATTTTCTTTGGCAGGTAAACTCCCAAATATTTTATATTATTTACAGTTACTTTAAATGGAATTTATCTTTGGATCTCTTGCTGCTGGACTTTGTTGGTAATATATAACAATGCTGATGATTTCTGTGGATTTATTTTGTGTCCTGCAATTTTGCTAAAGTTGTGGATTGTTTCTAATAGTTTTTTAGTTGATCCTCTGGAATTCTCCAGTTATACCATCATATCATCTTCAAAATGTGATAATTTGTTTTCCTCATTACCTACTCTAATTCCTTTAATTTCTTTTTCTTCTCTTATTGCCGAAGCTAACGTTTCTAATACAATACTGAAGAGTAATGGTGATAGTAAGCAACCTTATTGCATCCCTGATCTTATTGGGAATGGTTTTAATTTGTCCCCATTACATATGATGCTTGCTGATGGTTTTAAATAGATGCTACTGAACATTTTGAGGAAAACTCCAATTATTCCTATACTCTTTAATGTTGGTGTTAGATTTTGTCAAATTCCTTTTCTGCATCTATTGAGATATCATATGATTTTTATTAGTTTGGTTATTGATATGGTCAATTATAAAAATAGTTTTCCTAATATTGAACCAGCCATGCATTCCTGGTATAAATCCAACTTGGCCATGATGTATAATTCTGGGGATGATTTACTGTAATCTCTTTGCTAATATTTTATTTAAATTTTTTGCATCAATATTCATTAGGTAAATTAGTCTATAATTTTCTTTCTCTGTTTTGACCCTACCTGGTTTTGGTATCAGTACCATATCTGTATCATAAAAAGGAATTTGGTAGGACTCCTTCTTACCCTATTTTTTCAAATAGTTTGTCTAGTATTGGAATTAATTATTCTTTAAATGTTTGGTAGAATTCACAAATAAATTAATCTGGTGTGGCTGCCTCTTCTTAGAGTTGCTTTGATGACAGGCTTCTAGAGCTAACTCTCTTCTTTTTTCTTTTTTCTTTTTTTTTTCCTTCTTCTTTTTTTTTTTTTTTTTTTTTTTTTGGCTGAGGCAATTGGGATTAAGTGATTTGCCCAGGGTTACACATCTAGGAAGTGTTAAGTGTCTGAGACCAGATCTGAACTCGGGTCCTCCTGACTTCAGGGCTGGTGCTCTATCCACTGTGCCACCTAGCTGTCCTGCTAACTCTCTTCTAATGAAGAGGGCACAGTCCAGAAAACACTGCTTGTGCTAACGTCATGGTGTTCTGTCTTTCTCTGCCTTAGAAATCATTGACCAGAGACGAAAGACATATGAGACATTCCGCCTTGTAGACTATTCTGATGCTGAGGTGGGTCAACTCCTGGAGGACTCGAAGGCAAATGTGAGAAACAACAAGGATCGTATCTTGGCAAAGATCTGTGAAGTGGCAGAGGCAGTCTTGTAGGAAGCAGCCTCCCAACTTTTGCTCTCATACCGAGACTGGCTTCTATTACCTGGGAACAGCTGCCATTCCTGCTGCCATTCCCTCCTTTAGGAGAGACACTTATTTCTTTCTCAATTAAATGCTTCAAATGACTGACTTGTTTTAGGGATCTAGCATTTTGCTTTATATGCTTATGCTTCGTGGGACTTCATGGAACATTCTACTTAGGCTTCCCCAGATCCAATAAAATGTTGGCTTGACTTCCAGGAGTCTGCTGTTTCATCCTCTTGCTTTACTCAGTGCTATTTGCAGAAGCTTAGAATTGGCAGGAGTGCTGATCCCAGAGTCAGGACATATGAGTTTGACTCATGTCTCAGATACTGGATATGTGACCCTGGGTCATTTCCATGATTCCTCTGAGCTTATATTTCTTTATCTATAAAATGATAATATATACGATGTCTAGTTCACATGTTTAAGAGAAGTTGGGAATGTGATATAACCAACAACCATTTATTAAGCATTTACTGTATGCTAGATACTGGACTTGGCACTGATACAGTGTTAGAAACAACACAAACTATTTTGTCAAGAAGTACAGTAATCTGAGGAGAAGGAAAGGTATTAAAAAAGGATTATGGGAAATTTTATGGGGAGATACACTCTTATCTGGAAGTTGACTGAGAAGCTTCTTACAGAGCATGGTCCTTTATGATGGACCTTTAAGGAACAGAAGACTTTCAAGAGACTGAATTGGAGAGTTCATTCCAGGAATAGAGATAACATGGAGTGGGGAGAGGAAAGAAGTTAGGAAGGGGAATTGATAGGAGGAAATAAAGCTGTGAAATGAATGAAAAGCTTGAGAAAAAGAGATTCTGAGTAATGTATTAGTTAGCCTACCTAAATAGTAGTTCAGTGGTTTCTCTCAGTAACCAGACACCTAATGGAGATACTGAATACTAAAAATACTTTTTAAAAAGGGGGTGCTCCTGACAGGTAGAAAATCAACCATGATTGGTGAATAGTTAATGAGGATATAGATTTTCAAGTGAAGAGATAGGCTGCAAACCCTCAGCCCCTCCTGCTGAGAATGTGGCTTGATCATGAAATTGTCACCTGCAACAATCTGGACAAAGGAATCTCCCTAGAGGGCTCTGGTTTTCTCCTTCATGAGCTGGTTTACCCTAAACTCCATCTGGGTAAGAGAGCTGCCTGGACATGGGTTTAATATTTTAGGGCTGAAATTCACTTACATTAGATTCTGTTTATACTCTAGGGAAAAAAAAAAAAAAAAGTCTTGGTGGGTGGGGTCCTGTCCAAGATCAAGGAGCATGTTCTTCAGAAACTGGCTGATCGAAGTTCATGGAAACTATACAAAAACTGACCATATATTAGGATATAAAGATCTCAAAATTAAATGCAGGAAGGCAGAAATAGTAAAGGCTTTCTTTTCAGATCACGTTGCAATAAAAACTACATTCAACAAAAAGTTAGGGGTAAATAGATCAAAAAGTAATTGGAAACTAAACAATCTCATCTTAAAGAATGACTGGGTGAAACAGCAAATTATAGACAATTAATAATTTCACTCAAGATAAATACAATGATGAGACATCATACCAAAATTTGTGGGATGCAGCTAAAGCGGTAATAAGGGGAAATTTTATATCTTTGGAGGCTTACTTGAAGAAAATAGAGAAAGAAAAGATCAATGAATTGGGCTTGCAACTTAAAGCTAGAAAAAGACCAACTTAAAAACTCCCAATCAAATACTAAACTTGAAATTCTAAAATTAAAAGGAGAAATTAATAATATTGAAAGTAAAAATACTATTGAACTAATAAATAAAACTAAGAGTTGGTTTTATGAAAAAAACAATAAAATAGATAAACCTTTGGTAAATCTGATTAGAAGGAGAGAGGAAAATCAAATTGTTAATCTTAAAAATGAAAACGGGGAACTGTACAACAAGGAGGAGGAAATTAGAGAAATAATGAGTTTCTTTGCCCAACTTTATGCCAATAAATTTGATAACCTAAGTGAAATGGAGGACTACCTCCAAAAATATGGGCTTTCCAGATTAACATAGAAGGAAATAAATTGCTTAAATAGTCCCATTTCAGAAAAAGAAATAGAGCAAGCTATTAATCAAGTCCCTAAGAAAAAATTTCCAGGACCAGATGGATTCACAGGTGAATTCTACCAAACATTCAAAGAACAATTAGCTCCAATGTTATATAAACTATTTGAAAAAATAGAGAGTGAAGGAGTCCTACCAAATTCCTTTTATGACACAGACATGGTACTGATACCCAAACCAGGTAGGTTGAAAATGGAGAAAGAAAACTATAGACCAATCTCTTTAAAGAATATTGATGCTAAAATCTTAAATAAGATATTAGCAAAAAGACTACAGAAAATCATCCCCAGGATAATACACTCTGATCAAGTAGGATTTATATCAGGAATGCAGGGCTGGTTTAATATTAGGAAAACGATTAGTATAATTGACCATATTAATAATCAAATTAATAAAAACCATATGATCATCTCAATAGATGCAGAAAAAGCATTTGATAAGATCCAACATACATTCCTACTAAAAACACTTGAGAGTATAGGAATAAATGGACTTTTCCTTAAAATAATTAGTAGCATCTATTTAAAACCATCAATAAGCATCATAAGTAATGGGGAAAGATTGCAACCGTTCCCATTAAGATCAGGGGGTGAAGCAAGATTGTCCACTATCACCATTACTATTCAATATTGTATTAGAAATGCTAGCTTTGGCAATAAGAGTGGTGAAAGAGATTAAAGGAATTGGAGTAGGTAATGAGGAAACCAAATTATCACTCTTTGCTGATGATATGATGGTATACGTAAAGAACCCCAAAAATTCAACTAAAAAGCTATTAGAAATAATCCATACTTTTAGCAAAGTTGCAGGATACAAAATAAATCCACATAAATCATCAGCATTCTTATATGTCACTAACAAAATCCAACAGTTAGAGTTACAGAGAGAAATTCCATTTAAAGTAACTACCGATAGTATAAAATATTTAGGGATCTATCTGCCAAGGGAAAATCAGAAACTATATGAGCAAAACTACAAAAAACTTTCCACACAAATTAAGTCTGATCTAGCCAATTGGAAAAAATATTAAATGTTCTTGGATAGGGTGAGCAAATATAATAAAGATGACAATACTACCTAAACTGATCTATTTATTTAGCGCTATACCAATCAGACTCCCAAAAAACTATTTTAATGACCTAGAAAAAATAACAACAAAGTTCATATGGAAAAACAAAAGGTCAAGAATTTCAAGGGAATTAATGAAAAAAAAATCAAATGAAGGTGGCCTAGCTGTACCAGATCTAAAATTATATTATATTATAAATTATAAAACCATTTGGTATTGGCTAAGAAATAGATTAGTTGATCAGTAGAATAAGGTCTAAAGGACAAAATAATCAATAACTCTAATAACCTAGTGTTTGACAAACCCAAGGACCCCAGCCTTTGGGATAAGAACTCAATGTTTGACAAAAACTGCTGGGAAAATTGAAAATTAATATGGCAGAAACTAGGCATTGACCCACACTTAACACCGTACACCAAGGTCAGGTCAAAATGGGTTCATGACCTAGGAATAAAGAATGAGATTATAAATAAATTAGAGGAACATAGGATAGTTTACCTCTCAGACCTGTGAAAGAGGAATGAATTTATGTCCAAAGAAGAACTAGAGATCATTACTGATCACAAAGTAGAAAACTTTGATTATATCAAATTGAAAAGATTTTATACAAACAAAATTAATGCAGATAAGATTAGAAGGGAAAAAATAAACTTGGGAAAACATTTTTACAATCAAAGGTTCAGATAAAGGCCTCATTTCCAAAATATATAGAGAATTGACTCTAATATATAACAAATTAAGCCAATGATATGAACAGACAATTCTCGGATAAAGAAATTGAAACTATTTCTAGTTATATGAAAAGATGCTCCAAATCATTATTAATCAGAAAAATGCAAATTAAGACAACTCTGAGATACCACTACACACCTGTCAGATTGGCTAGAATGGCAGGGAAAGGTAATGCAGAATGTTGGAGGGGATGTGGGAAAACAGGGACACTGATACATTGTTGGTGGAACTGTGAATACATCCAGCCATTCTGGAGAGCAATTTGGGAACTATGCTCAAAAAGTTATCAAACTGTGCATATCCTTTGACCCAACAGTGTTACTACTGGGCTTATATCCCAAAGAGATCTTAAAGAAGGGAAAGGGACCTGTATGTGCAAGAATGTCTGTGGCAGTCCTCTTTGTAGTGGCCAGAAACTGGAAACTACGTGGATGCCCATCAATTGGAGATTGGTTGAATAAATTGTGGTATATGAATATTATGGAATATTATTGTTCTGTAAGAAATGACCAACAGGATGATTTCAGAGAGGCCTGGAGAGACTTACATGAACTGATGCTGAGTGAAATGAGCAGGACCAGGAGATCGTTGTGTACTTCAACAACAGTACTATATGATGATCAATTCTGATGGATGAGGTCATTTTCAACAATGAGAGGATCCAAATCAGTTCCAATAGTGCAGTAATGAACTGAATGAGCTACACCCAGCAAAAGAACTCTAGGAGATGATTATGAACCACTAAATAGAATTTCCAGTCCCTCTAACTTTGTCTGCCTGCACTTTGGATTTCCTTCACTGGCTAATTGTACACTATTTCAAAGTCTGATTCTTTTTGTATAGCAAAACAAATGTATGGACATATATACATATATTGTGTTTAATTTATACTCTAGCATATTTGACATGTATTGGTCAACCTGCCATCTTGGCGGGGGAGGGAGGGGGAAAAATTGGAACAAGGGGTTTGGCAATTGTCAGTGTTGTAAAATTACCCATGCATATATCTGGTAAATAAAAATTATTCATTTAAAAAAAAAAAAAAAGAAAGAAAGAAACTAGTTGATCTACAGGGACTGGTTCTTGAACAAGGAAATAAAGATGAAAAAAACTTTAATCTGAATTTAATAATTGAGTATTAACATAATAGAAAATATAATAGAAAATAATTTCAGCTGAAAATTAAAAAAAATCCCCCCCAAAATAATAATGGGAACAGATGAATTTATAAAAGAATTAGAGACATTCTCTAGATATTCATCTTCCTGGTTCCAGAGGGTGTAAGACCATTTAAGTTTGTATAACTTTTTGTTGGTGATTTTACATAACTTTACAAGGCTGTCTGGTTTTGCTCTCACACAAACTTGATAGGTGAGTTGGCACCTCAGAGTTGTTTTAATTTGTATTTTTCTAATTGTAGTATTCTCTCTAAAATGTAATATTCTCTGCTGAGGTTTTCTTGGGGTCTCTGGGAGCAGCCTTTGTTTAAGTTCAATAATCCTTATAAGTATAAACAGGTGTTAAAGTCCAAATCGTTTATTATCTCTTTCAAAGTCTTGTCTCCTTTCCTGGGGCCTGTTTAGCTTTCTTATAATCCTATCTCTCTCCTTGGTTCCATAGGCTTGAGCTCCTGCCTCTTCTCTTCCCTCTGAATGTCTCCAAATCCATAGGTTTGTATTTTAGCCTGCAGCCACCACAAAGGTAGATGATGGAATGAATCTGTCTCAGCCTCTGAGAACTTCTAGTGCGCTTGTCCCTTTTGGCCCTGAGAACTTCTCACTTATATGCTCCACACTGAGTACACACCAATCATTACATTACTATAAAACCATTATTTGTTGTAGGATTAAATCAATGTTAAACTAGATTTAACCATTGTCTCCTCAATTCCACTCAGTACCTTGTTTCAAGTTCTGGCCCATAACATCTCCTAGTAGGATTAAATCAATCATACTGAACCACACTAAATTAGATAACCATTGTCTCTATCAATTCCACTGATTTAGTATCTTGTAAGAATCCTTTATTTCAAGTTCAGAGTTCTGGCCCATAACATCTAACCAATGCTAATTTAGAGCATTTTTTCCATATGACTACAGATGGCTTTAATTTAATATTGCTACCACAAAAAGACCCCCTACAAACATTTTTGCACATATAGGTCCTTTTCCCTTCATTATGATCTCCTTGGGATACAGACAACATTAGTGGCACTGCTGGGTCAAAGGGTATGCACAGTTTTTTAGCTCATTGGGCATAGTTCCATATTGCTCTCCAAAATGGTTGGATCATTCACAACTCTACAAACAATGCATTAAAGTCCCAGTTTTTCCACATCCCTTCCAGCATTTATCATTATCTTTTTCTATAATTTTAGCCAATCTGAGAAGTGTGAGGTGATATCTCAGAGTTGTTTTAATTTGCATTTCTCCAGTCAATAGTGATTTAGAGCATTTTTTCACATGACTATAGATGAATTGTTTCAAGTGGGTTTTTGGATGATTTTCTAGAATTTTCTAATATATAATATAATATTATATTATATATATATAATATAATATAATTATAAATAATATAATAATATATAATATAATCTGCTAGGAATAATAGTTTTATTTCCTCTTTGCCTATTCTAATTCCTTTAATTTCCTTTTATTTTCTTATTGCTAAAGCCAACATTTTTAGTTACAATATTGAATAATAGTGGTGACAATGGGCATCCTTATTTCACCCCTGATCCTATTGGGAATGTGTCCAATTTCTCTCCATTACAAATAATGCTTGTCATTGATTTCAGATAAATACTGCTTGTTATTTTAAGGAAAGCTCTCTTTTTCCTTATGCTTTCTATTATTTTTAATAGGAATGGATACTTTATTGTGTCAAAAGTTTTTTCTGCATCTATTGAGATCATCATATAATTTATATTGGCTTTGTTATTGGTATGATTAATTATGGAAATAGTTTTCTTCATAGTGACATGTTCTGATTTTCTTCTAATATTTCTCTTTATATCTAGATCATATATCTTATTTGGCCTTATCTTAGTATAAGATGCTGATTGATGCCCAGTTTCTCTGCCATATTCCTTTTTAGTTTTTCCAACAAATTTTACTAATATTTTAAGTCTTTATACTTGTCAATTATATTTATTTTCTTCAATATATTGTTTGTCCATTCTGTTCCATTTATTTACTTTCCTTTTTTTTTTTTTTTTTTTTTTTTTTTTGCTGAGGCAATCGGGGTTAAGGGACTTGCCCAGGATCACACAGCTACGAAGTTTAAGTGCCTGAGGTCAGATTTGAACTTAGGTCCTCCTGACTTCAGGGCTGGTGCTCCATCCACTGCACCACCTAGCTGCCCCTACTTTCCTATTTCTTAGGCAGTATCCAATAGTTTTTGATAATTACTACTCTATAATATAATTTAAGACCTGATATTATTAAATCTTCTTCCTTTATATTTTTATTTGTTCCTTTAATATTTTTGACATTTTGTTCTTCTAAATTAATTTCATCATCATTATTATTATTATTATTATTATTGGAATTCAGTAAAATAAGTGTTGGGCAATTTTTATTTATTTTTTTGATGCTGGGGTTAAGTTACTTGCCCAGGGTCACACAGCTAGGAAGTGTTAAGTATCTGAGACCAGATTTGAACTCCAGTCCTCCTGAATTTAAGGCTGGTGCTCTATCCACTGCACTATCTAGCTGCCCCTACAGAGTCTCTGTCTTGAAGTCTGTCTCAGTCAGAGAGCTTATGCTCCAACTGCCAGTTCTCTGTCTCCCCTGAGTCTGTTCCAGTCCTATTCTATACCCTTTTAGGTCTGACTCTGACCTTCTTAAATATTCTATTACAATTAAATCCATTCATCATACTGAGTATAAACCAATCATTATGTCACTATGGAACCATTATTTGTTGAAGATTAATTCATACATATTGAACTAAAGAACTATTAGTCACTGTGCTAAATTAGATACCCAATGTCTTGTCAATTCCACTTAGTTAGCACCTTATTTAAATCAATCATACAGAATTTCAGCCCTCTACAACTTTACATTAATGCTGCATTCTGAATATTTCTAGGAGAGAAGCCTGAGTTTCTGTCCTCTTACATCTCTCTGCTGCTGCTTTTGCAACTCTGGATAGGGGTCTGCAAGGTTTTAGTATTCCCCAAATGGTTTGATTCAGAAAGAGCTCTGTTATTAAAATAAAAAAATAAAAAAGAAAGAGCTCTGTTTACTGTCCTCTTAGTCTGAATTATGGTTTTTTGTTTTGTTTTGTTTTGTTTTGTTTTGTTTTGTTTTGTTTTGTTTTTGTTGTTGTTGTTTAAGTAATTTGTCGTTTGATGTAGCTTTGACTTTGAAGTCTCTGCAGATTCACAAGAACTGACCTGATTCCCTTTTGGTCTGGGACACTCTGCTCTGCTCTTGGAATTAGAGCCACACAGCTACCATTTGCTTCCCAGAACTTGTTATTTGCTCAACACAGAGCCTGAGCCAGTGATCTCAACTGTTCTTGTCAATCCTATATCTGTAACCTCAGACTGGATATTCAATAACAGGGCTGCCAGATGGGAAACATTCCTGCATCTCTTGCTTGCTCAGAGATCATCTGGTATCTTTTCTTTTTTGTCCTGATGCTTTTTACTTTGATATCTTCATTTATCCCTTTCCCCATCCTTTAGTGCTGCAATATTTCCTGTCACTCACCATCACTCTCACCATCACTGCACACACTCTCCTGGTTAGATCCTTTTCTCAGCGTCTGCAGATCTCTCTAGGCATCTACTCAAGCTTCTTTGGACTCACCCACTGTGTTATCTTCTTGGCTTTTTTTCATCAGAATTCAGTCTGTTATATTCTCTAGATCTTTGTCTTGAGGAGGTTGGTGGGTGAACTAGACCGTGGCTTCTCTTACTCTGTCATCTTGGTTCTGCCCAACAAAGGCATTTACCAAGTGAAAGAACAGCTAGTTTTAAACATTTCCTCCTCAAATTGAGGTACATTCTTTCATACACAGGCATGAAGAAAAGAATACAATCATATAGTGAGATGCACACATAGAGAACACATGTGGTCAGAGCTTGAAATCACAACTTCTTGGTGATTCAGTCACCTTTCTTGAGCTTATTGCTCTAATTCTTCTCTCATGTACTGTGGGGGCAGGGGTCACATTCCCTGAAATTGCCTCCTCTCTCTGGCAAATATATTTCTGTATTTGTTTTTGTTAGTTCTTGCATATATTGGTCAATTGGATGGTTGTGTTTTTTTCCCTACTGGTCTAGTCTTTCTAATAACAGTTAATGGAAGAGAGGCTTGTAATACTGGAATGGGAAGAAATAATGAGCATCTTTCTCATAAAGCATCGAATCCAAACTTTGTTCCACAAATATCATTGGACTAGTTTGGCAAAGTGGGTCAAGAGCTGTCCTTGAAGCTAAGATGTGGATTTATGTTCTGCCTCTGCTGACTGCACGATCCTGCACAAATTGTTAAGGCTAAAAGCTCCAGAGACTGTGCTGATATAAAAGAAGTTTTCTCTTGTATGGATCAAAAGAGTTTCATCATCTAGAGAGTTCCCTTTGTCAATGAATTCATAAGTCTAGTTCCTGTCCCAATTGATAACAGTTCTCCAATTAACAGACTTTCTTCCACTTTGTTTCCATTTTTGATACCATAAAATTGCTGATGATATTTTATATATGGGACTTTTCCCTCTGTTTTTTTACTTCTTTAGGCTATAGTCCAATAAAGGTTTAAATCAGCTTAGTGGATCTTCTAGTATAGTTCTTTTTAAAATATTCCCAGGGGAGTTAAGTGGTGTAGTGGCTAGAGTACTAGCCCTGAAGTCAGGAGTACCTGGCCTCAGTTACTTAACACTTCCTAACTGTGTGACCCTGGGCAAGTCCCTTAATCCCAATTGCCTCAGCAAATAAAAAAATTATTCCCCTTCCCATTATGTGTTAAAAACGACTTTTAAAACTTAAAATTGTCTTTTTTGACTTCCAAAATCTATCCCTCCCTCCCTCTTGCCCTTTCTTCTTCCTTCCTGAGACAACTCAACACGGAATATACATGTACAATTTTGTAAAACATTTTCAAATTAATCATTTCATACCAGAAGACTAGAATAAAAGAAATAGACTAAAAGAAGAAAGTAGGAAAGTGTTCTTCATTCTCTATTCAAACAATATCAATTATTTCTCTAAAGGTGGATAGTATGCTTTATCATTAGTCCTTGGGGATTGTCTTAGATCATTGTATTACTGATAATAGTTAAGTCATTCACAGTTCTTTACTGAACAATATTTCTATTACTGTGTGCAATATTATCCTGTTTCTATTCACTTTACTTTGCATCAGTTCATGTAAGTTTTCCAAGGTTTTTCTGAAATCATCCTTCTTGTAATTTTATATCGCATAAAACATTCTATTATAATCATATACCACAGCTTGTTTAGCATTTCTTCAGTTGATGGGTATTACCTCAATTTCCAATTTGTAGCCACCACAAAAAGAGTTTTTATAAATATTTTGATACAAATAGGTCTGTTTCCCTTTGATTTGATGTCTTTGGGATATAGACCTAGGAGTGTATTTGAATTTTTTTGTTTGTTTGTTTCTTTGATCAAGTGATTCCTGCCATCATGCTTTGTCCTGATTCCCTTTCAGTTTCTGGGCACTGGAATACTCCCTGCCATCATATGTATTCATGGTCAGACCTCTTCTCACAATATCCTCACATCTTTCTGTCTATCTGTATAAGTTTCCCTAGGCCGAAAGATGGCTTATTGTAAATTTGCATTGGTTTTCCTGAGAATACATACTCTATATCGCATTGGAGATTTTAACAAAAAAAGGTAAATGAGTGCTGATCTCCAAATTAGATAACATTCATTAGTAGGGGTATGTTATTTGTTAATGAATGGGTTGAAGATTCACTGCCAGTAATGCCAACAATCCCAAGCAACAAGACAATTCCCCTTATGTTGGCTCTCTAAACAGAACAAAGAACAGACCAGGGTAGATGAAATTAAGGGCAACATGACTGATTACAGAGCCGAGGTGTAGGGAACAACATGATTGGTTGGAAGTTTGGCAGGGGAGTCAGCAACAACCTCCCTTCTCTCATGAGACCAAGAAATATTCATTGTCTGAGTGCAGGTATGAGATAGAAGCCCAGAACTTCCTAAAACTTAATTTGATTTTTTAAAGGTTATACATGTACATTGACTTTTTACATATTTCCGTATAATTCAGGTTGCAGTCCAGAATTTTGGACAGCACACCAGATATCCTTGAAGGATAGCTTAGTGGAGTGAAGATATAAGTTCCAAATCCCCTTTCTGTTCAGACACATTCTCAATTAAATTTCTGGAGCAGGAGAGCTGAATTTTTAAACTTAATCCATTACAGGCCAGTTGAACTATGAACTTAATTTAAAGACAAAGAACCATGACTTAAGCAATTGTAGAACAAAATTAGTTAATTGTAAATAGAAATAAAATGATACAGGATAAAACATAATCTCATCTAGGTCTTTGTTTCAAAAAAGTGTGGTAGGCAAGTTAGACTCTAAGGCTTCCTCTCTGTGATCTTAATTCTGCCCTTCTTAAATCTTTCTTTTCTGCTTAAAAGACCTATCTGGCTGGTTATTTTAATGGAATGGACTACCTAGAACTGAATTCTTGGTTGAATCATTGTGTCTTGCACCCATAACCTCGAGCTTAATGGGAGATATATTTCTACACTGTACTTCATCTGTCACCCACAGAGACAGAGAATCCAGAATGCAATTAGACTTTTGAGATCACTGGGTCCCATCCCCTTGACTGCTAATTGATTACATGAAAGGAGGATAGATATTGGGACCAGTACAACATAAATGAGCTAATTGAAAATAAGGAGACAGGGTTGCTAATAATTCTGATGAATTATTATGATATTCTGATGAATGGCTTTGATGAGCCATTTATTGAGAGAATTCATGCTGTTTATAGACCTTAAAACCTCAGGTTATTATTTGAACCATTGAACATGGTTCCTGTTTTTCTCAGGTCTTAGTTCCTGAAACATATTGTGATTTTCTAGAGACTCAATCTTGGGGGAAGTTCACAATGCCCAAATAAATCTGCTATGACCTTATGTTTTCTCATGATTTCAAGTTTAAATGCACCCTTGATTTATCTTAGGAGGAGGGGAACATTCCAGTTATCGAAGTCTCTAGTTTCCTGGGGGTTCTCTAAATATGGGGATTTTGTGTTAGGGGGCAGGTCAATTTTCCGACTCCCATGTATTCCAACAGCTCTCTTGGATTCCAACAATTTTGGAATATAATTTAAAGTGAGGAAACATGAAATAGTAGATTAAAAGTAGCCTCGATGTCAGGGAGAACTCAATCCTGACATATCCTAGTTATCGGAGCCCAAGAAAATAATTTCTTGATGGCCTAAGCAACTTTATCTAAAATACAATTTATGAAGCAAATATCAACCAGCTAAATTAGTAAAAGGAATTTTTCACTGGGAATTTGCTGGGCTCTCACTTGAATGTCCATCTAATTTTTGTAAACAGATGAAGCTCATGTATATACGGCCATTTTATTGTTCTGTGAACATTCAAGTGATTGCTTATTGATGACGCTTACATTCATAATTTAAAAATAACTAAGAAGGAAAGGGACTTCTGAGGGTCTTAAGATCCGGAGCTTGAAGGGATCTTGGAGGTCATCTAGTCCATCTCCTTTATTTTATAGGAAACTGAAGGGAAAAAAAATGAAGTGATCCACCTAAGATCATACATATAAGTATGTGAAAGTCAAGATTTGGATCCAGGTTCTCTGATTCCAAATCCATTGTTTTTTTCCATTGTATACAGTGAATAGGGATCTTAAGGGTAATTGGTTAGTTCCGGATATAACAGACACATGCTTTCAAAAAGTTCATGAATCATAGAATTATTTGTGGGTTTTGATAATAATAACTTTATAGTTTGCAGCCTTCCTTGCCATCATCAATATCACCATCACCATCATTACCATTGTTGTTGTTGCCATTGTCATTAATGTTCTAAGCTTGTGAGTGTTTTTCTCATTAAGTATGTAGGAAGGAAGGTATCACAATTTTTATTTTTTCCATTGACAGATGAAGAACCTGAGGCTAAGCAAATATTAGAGGTTAAGCAAATATTAGTGGTCACAAGATTGTTGATGATTATAGCTGACATTCAAAAAGTTTGCCAAGTGATCTAGAAATATTATCTCATTTTAGCTTTACAACGATCCTGTAAGATAGATCTCAGATATCCCCATTTTACAGAAGAAGGTATTGAGACATAAAGTGACTTGTTTGAAGGTACCCAGATAGTGTGTAAGGCTGGATTTTGACTCAGGTTTTCTTGACATCAGGTCTAATGTTTGGGATGTGCCACTTAGCTGCTTCTAGGGTATAACTTTTTTCAGCTCATACAGGTAAAAGATAGAGCCAGGACTGGAAACTGAAGGGGCTTTAGAGAACATTTAGTTCAGTATTTCATTGGGTGAATTGAAGGTCTATAGAAAAAAATGACATTGGCCAATATCACAAAACTAACAAGAGTGGGAGCTCCATCCCCTTACTCGAAGGTTATGATTATTTCTTCCACACTGTGCTTTCTCCTAATTAATTAGATTGAGGAATGAGTCAAGGAATATTTCCTCACAGGATGAGTGATTTAGAGGAGCAAAGGAAGCTGCAAAGTCTCTTTTCCTGGGAGGTGCAGGGAATGGGTAATTGTGGAAAATATAATTGATGAGACTCATGTCTGAAAAGACTATTGTTAGAATAGAGAACTAAGCTGAGTCTAAAATGTGATTAAAAAACAAATGGAAAGTCTTATACCTAAGGTGAAGAAATTTAACTCCATAAGAACAAATGGAGATTGCTGCAGCTACACATCAGTTTATCTGCAAAAGACTGGACAGTTCCAGAGCATCAAAAAGTGACTATAAGTCAACAGCATGGTATTTCACTTGAGAAATTTAATTTAATTTGGGGCATTCCTAAAAAAGGTATTGAACAACTTCTGGAATCAGGTGGTGATATTTACTTTGCTGGTCAGCCTCCATTGGGAGAATGGTGTTCACTTTGGGTATCATGGCTTAAAAAGGACACTGAGAAGCTAGAGTGCCTAGAGGTGGGCAACCAAGAGAACGAAGGGCCTCAGTTCATTCACAGGAGGATTAGTTGAAAGAACTGGATGTTCTAAGTCTGAAGAAGAAGCGATCTAAAGGGATGAGCAAATATTATTAAACCATTGGAAGTCTGCGATATGGAAAAATATCTATTTGGTTCTAGGAGCAACAGGTGGAAGAACTGGATAGAGACAAAATTTGATTTGTAGAAAAAACTCCTAATAACTAGAGTGACTTGATTCAATTTAATTATTAAGACCCAGAGAGCATGGAAATAGAAATGAAAAATCAGTCTGGAAAGATAGAAAGGAGTCATATTTCGAAAGTTTATGAATGCAGAGAAGATCATGTTGGAAGCAATTAATCCAGCGGAAGAAATTGAGCCAGTGAAGCTGCTAATCCAAGTGAGTAGTAACTCAGGAGCTGCATTTTACTGCTTTAATAGCTGAATGGAGGCTAGATTTGACAGAAGTCAACTATTCCAATTGGAAGGCAGCCCAAGAGAGAGGTGATGAGGGTGAATAGCAGTGGTGGCTCTAAGTGGAGAGAAGCAGATGGAGAAGATGGATAAGAAATGTTAAATACAAAGGATAGATAGATAAGGAATGCAGTTTTGGACACATTGAGTTTAAAATTGTTCAGCGGAGAGAATTCGGTTCCTGTAGACAAGAAGGCCTCAGACACTTATAGAAGAAATCTTTACCCCTTTACCTCAGTTTCCTCATCTGTAACAAGGTATCATTAGTATCTCTATCCCACAATTGTTTTGGGGGATCAGATATTTGTTAACAAAAAATTGCTTAGTGCCATCCCTGACACACAGCACTGTTCATTCTTGTTATTGCTGACCATCCAGTTTGAGATGCCTGAAAGCTAAGTCGGAGATGTGAGACTGGACGTTAGCGGAGAGGTTAGAATATTTCAGAATCAGCGCCGAGAGGATAATTCCGCCCATGGGAGCTGAAGAGGGAGGTCCGGAACAGAGCCCTGCGGGACACTGCTCAGACACTGTGGGCGATCTGCGCGAGATCCAATAAAGGAAACAGGAGGAGCGGTCATTCGGGGAGGAGGGGATCCAGAAGAGAGATGTGCTGAAAACTTAGAATGAAAAGAGTACCAGGAGGAGAGAGTGACCGAATCAAAGATTGTGGAGAAGTTAAAAAGAACGAAGAAGAGTCCGTTGGATTTGACAACTGAGAGATCATTGATCATCTAGGAGAGAGCAGTTTCGGGGGACACATTTTATGCCTAAAGAGAGAGTAAGAGGATAATTAGCTCCTGATTCTAGAAGGTCTTCTCAAGCGCTGGAGATAGTGGAAGATGGTTCAGGATTTATTTCTGAGAATGAGGAAGATAGGACCATGTTTAGAGGTAGTACACAGGAGCCAACAGACAGTGATGTCACCTTTTAAAATTAAATTCAAGTATCTATTTGGAACACATTAGAAAAATAAGGTGTACTTTGTTGGCCTAATTTATTTTTCAATAGTATTTTATCCCCCCCCCAATTACATGTCAAGTAAATTTTAGCATTCATTTTTTTGCCCTAAATTTTGTCCAAGTGCTTTCGTTTCCCCAAGATTTCTGTGATACAGGGGTTTTCCTTTAAACCAGGGGTGCTTAACTTCTCTGACATGGACTCCTTTACCAGGCTGGGGGAACCTTTGAGCCCTTCTCGGAAGAATGCTTTTACAAAATAACGGAAAGAAGTGCTACGTTTTATTTAGCGGTTAGTGAAAATCAGCATGTCCATCTCCCTCCCTCAGCCCGACAACTTCCAGACGCTGAAAGCTAGCCCTACGCCCCAGGGTAAGGGTTCCCGCTCTTAGTTCAGGTTCTCGAAGTCTATCGCTCTCGCCAGCGGAAGGCGAGCTTCTGGAGGGAAGCCATGAACAGATTCTGTATTTACGGTCCAGTGATGGCGGAGCCGGGGACTTGGGGACCACATGCACCGCTGCGGCTGCGCCTGCGCACTAGTCCAGCTCCCCGCTCAGTCCCCCGCGGGACCCAGTCTAGGCTCGCATGCGCATCGCGATGCCGCCATCGCTCCGCAGTCCCAGTCACGTGGTGCTGTTGGGGAGAACCGGGAAAAGGGAAGTGTGGGCTGTTTCGGATAGGGGGGTTGGAGAGGCTTGAGGGGGCCGGCAGATGGATGTGAAGGGCAGAAAAGGGGGGTGAGGAGCGAGCTGGCGGCCGCGGCCCCGGTGAGTCCCTTACTCGGAGCCTTGGCCTTTCAACCACCCCTCACACAAAGAGAGGGCTTCTTCAGGGCCGCGGCTGCCGCCTGCAGCGGGCGAGAGACCATCTTCTCTCCGGAGAGGCGGGGAGGCGGGAGGAGGACGATTATCATGGAGCTGCGGGGGTGGGGCGGGGCGGCGGAGCCAAACCAATGAAAAAGCAGGAGGAGGGGGGTGCGCCCTTTGGCTGAGGGAGGGAAGGGAGTGAGCGCATCCCTTGGCTGAGGGAGGGAAGGGAGGTGAGCGCATCCATTGGCTGAGGGAGGGAAGGGGTGGGCCCATCCATTGGCTGAGGGAGGGAAGGGGTGGGCGTGCCTATTGGCTGAGGGGACGGAATCGCGAAGGGTGAGGGGGCTAGGAACCGTTCTGCAGCTCAGTGCGCCTGTCTGGGAATAGAGGGGCGGGGTATGCCCATATTTAGAAAGTGGTGGGCGGGGATCAGTCTGAAGGGGGGTTGGGGAGATAGCATTGTGAGTGTTGGGGTGGCGGAAAGGCGGGGAACAGAACTGCAGAAGGGAAAGTTCGTGGGGTGCTTTAACGGTTGTCAGGCGGGCTAAGGGTCTTCTTGGCGGGAGGGCGGGCGTGGGCATCCATTTCACAGGAGAAAACGGAGCCCCCGGAGAGGAAATGAGTTACCTTGGTCCCAGAATCAGGATTCGAACCCGGCGTCCTGGGATCCCGCTCCAGAGCGGGTGGGGGTGGGGTCATCCCGATCTTCCGCACCCGGCTCCCCGGCCTTTTACTGTAGGGGGAGGATCTAAGGCAGGTGACTCCTCTAGGTCACACCCCCAGTGGGTGATAAGCATTGATTAAGTGCCTACAGTTTTGATCTGGGCCGAAGGCAGCCGCTGCCCTCTAGGGGCTTACAGTCTAATGGGGTAGGATTTGAACCCAGAGCCTCTCCACCTTTCCAGGCTCCCCCAGATCCACCTTCCCTCTAATCATTAAAGCATTGCTGAAGTGCCTCCTGTGTGCGCAGGTGATGCGGTTTGAATGCTCTCAATTCCTGGTGGTCGAGAAGTTAGTGGCAATAAGAGCTGTTAAAGATCCCCTTTAATCCTCCGCCCGAAGGTTTAAAGGGAAAGAATTCCCTCATTCCCGAATTATTAGTTGCAAAATGAAAGTTTACTGTGGGATGGAAACCCAGGAGGGTCTGAGACTCTAAAGGGATCACTGATCAAAAGGAAATACAGTATCTTAAAGGGAACACACTTTTAGGGCGTTTGACCACGTGGCTGAAAACATCCAGTGGCTGGAGAGCAGTGCCCACGCCCAGAACTGGTCAGGCACGCCCACTGTCCCAGGCCGACACCCCGGAGGGGGCACGCCCAGGGCCAAGAGGCGCTGCAGGTTACGCGGTACTGAGGAGCCGCGGGCCGGTGTGTGGCCCAGTTTCCTATGAGCCCTCATGGCCAGCGCTCCGTGGTGTCCAGCCCTGGCCTGCTCCGGGCAGTTCTCCCCGGGGTTTTGGGCAGCAAGCACCCTATCACTGAGCCTGCGCCCCTTCTGAAGCCCGCTGGCCTCGGGTGTGGGGCGGGCCCATTAAGGCGGCCTTAGGCCGGGCCTGGGCCAGAGTCCCCCTGGGGGCGGGCTGCGGCCCACCTGAGCCACCTGTGGCTCCCAGAAGTGTGGCGGTGCCCTGGTAGCCGTGCGGCAGAGAAGCTAGCCCAGGCTGAGGGTAACCCGGGGCCTCAAACGCGCGGGATGTCCACCGGGAGTACATAGAGCCGGCTGTGGAGCGGGCGCTGGAGAACAACGTTCCAGCAGGGAAGGGGAAGAGGTGTGAAGCCCTTGAGGACACCCAGGTCCCCCTCTTCATCTCCAGGCGGCTCCGGAGCTCTCGGCTGTCTCCGTCTCCCTCCGCTGTCCCATCTCCCCCTTCCGTCCCGTGTCCCTCGGCTGCCCCGTCTCCCTCTGCTATCCCATGTCCCTCAGCTGTCCCGTCTCCCCCCGCTGTCCTGTCTCCCCCCTCCGTCCCGTCTCCCCCTCTGTCCTGTCTCCCTCGGCTATCCCATGTCCCTGGGCTGCCCTGTCTCCCTCCGCTCCCATCTCCCCCTTCCGTCCCGTGTCCCTCCGCTGCCTCGTCTCCCTCTGCTGTCCCGTCTCCCTCAGCTGTCCCGTCTCCCCCCGATGTCCCGTCTCCCCCCTCCGTCCCGTCTCCCTCTGCTGTCCCATGTCCCTCGGCTGTCCCATGTCCCCCCTCCGTCCCGTCTCCCCCCTCTGTCCTGTCTCCCCCCTCTGCCCTGTCTCCCTCGGCTATCCCATGTCCCTGGGCTGTTCCGTTTCCCCCCCTCTGCCCCGTCTCCCCCCTCCGCCCTGTCTCACTCCACTGCCCGTCTCCCTCCGCTGTCCGTCTCCCTCCGCTGCCCCGTCTCCCTCCGCTGCCCCGTCTCCCTGTCTCCGGGGCTCTGGAAGAGAAAGCCTACTGTCCCCTGAATCAGACTCCTGTACCTTTGATCCTTTCTCCTTCTCAGTCCTGTTGGAGCCAAGTGAGCGGTGGGTGTGAAAGTAGGGAGCCCCGGCCCAAGCCTGGGGGTGCAGCCTGCCTGAGTCAGGGAAGGAAGGAATGGCTGCTGACTCCCTGCGGGCCTCCCTGCTTTACGCCCCTGGTCCGTAGACAAATGCTGGAGGGGCCCTCCGACGGGCCGTCTATCTCTAGCTGGGCCCTGGCCGCCACTCACTTGCCCCCGCACCATTTTCCTAGACCAAATGCCTGGCCCTGGCTCAGGCTGATGGGGAAGGGGCTAAGCTCTGATTTTGGGGGGGCCACACTCTGGGGGGCCATCTCCCTTGCACAGGCTGGCTTTCCAGTGCTGTAAAGGCCCATTTGGACTTGCAGTACGGGAGGGGTACCCTGCTCTGGGTATCCACCCAGGGGTGATGGTGGCTCCTGCCCAGACTAGGAGCCAGGAGGCCTGGGGCAGAGCCTTCCCGGCTCCGATACCTGTGGCGGGCTGCGCCTCAGTTTGCCCATCTGAAGGTCATGACACCGGGTCCCACGCAGGTGTCCAGGGAGGATTGAGGAGATGTAGTCACTGAGGGAGAGGAGGCTGGGAGAAGGCCCCCAGGGTCCCTCCTACTGCTTTGAAGTCTGTCCCACACATGTGGGAGAGGGGCGAGTTCCAGCTGGTGGAGGCCAGCCCAGAGCAGGGTGGAGACAAGCAGCTCGGGGCCAGCAGCCTTGGGGGTGAGCAGGTGTAGACGGGGCTGTCTCACAGTAGCTTGGGCTATCCTGCTCGGGGGGATTCTTGTTCCAGTCTGGGTCAGACCAGGGGTCTTGCCTTCTGGGAGGCTGCTGGTCCAAGGAGGAGTGAGGGAGAAGCCGCCAGGTGTGGGGGCCCCGGGAGTCCTCGGGCAGCTTCTGCAGGAGCTGGAGTTGGCTCCCAAGCACCACACGTCGGGCCCCACTTCAAGCCCAGGCCTGGGCCAAAGTCCAAGCCCGAGACCCAACAAGTCTTGGCCTGAGGAGCTTGCTTCCTCTTGGGAGAGTCCACCACGGACGCAGATGTGGGAGCAGGCTGCAGCCGAGGAGCTCAGAGGAGCTTCAGAGGCCGTTTAGTCCAAGCCTCTCTTTTTAGAGGTGAAAAATTGGGCCTGGAACAAAGAGGGGCCATGTGTACAGTGCCCCGAGTGCATCTGTGTGCACTTTGCCCCGGCCTTGGGCAGCTCCTCCTCCTGCACCCTGAGCTCTAAGGACTGCTGGAGGAGCCCCAGGGGTCTTCAGCGGAGGCTGGGGCGGGAGCAGGGGCCGCCAGCTACAGGACCCGGGTTGGCTCAGGACGGGCCGTGTGCAGGGAGACTCTGTTCAGGTCACACCTCCCTTAGTGGGGGCCCGGACACTGGGGCTGGTCATCCGAGGGGAGCGTGCTGTGCCTGCTGAGATGAGGGAACCAGGGGTAGCGGGGGGGGGGGGGGGGGAGAGCTTCATTGGCGTTGGGAGTGTGGGGGGTCAGAATCAGATCTCAGCAGGAAGGGATCCCATCAGGCCCTGGGAGCTGACCCTGCCCCAATCTGGCTCACCCACTCACCCATACAGAGCTGGAAGGGGCAGAGGCACCAGCTCCCCGGCAAGGGGCCCTTGAGCCTCTGGTCAGAGGCCCCCAGAGGTGGGCTCCCATGCCAAAGAAACGGAGATGTGCAGAGGGCTTCTCCTCCACATCTCTGTGGGACCGTGCTGCTACTCCTGAGCCTCAGTTTCCTGATGAGGAGAATGGGGATAATAAACGAAAGCCCACCTTGTTGGGAGGCCTACCTGTGACATTGTCTAGAAAGACAAGCCTTCTGGGAGAAGTTCCACTCCTGTTAGATTGGGGTCAGGCCTTTGTGTGGGGGGAGCTGGGAAAGGAGGTCTGAAGGAGTAGAGTGCATGGGGGTTCTGGAGCACTAGGACTTGAAGGGGTCTGGGAGTGGTCAGGGGCATGGGTGTCCAGATAAGTGAGGGGCAGCTTTTTGGGGGGGCTATCAGAAGGAATCAGAGTGACGACAGAGATCACTGAAGGGAAGAGCTGAGAAGGCCCAGTGGCTCCCCCCAGGAGGGGGCTGCAGGGGTGAGGGGTGGGAGTCCTGCCTTCCTCTGAGGGTCACTGCAAAGGGGGCTGCAGGAGGGGTGGGGGTCCTGCCCTCCTCTGAGGGTCACTGCAAGGGGGGGTGCATCTAGGCTTCCTGGAGCAGCACCTACTTTCCCCAGGGATCCCTGAGTCCTTGCTGCCGGCTACAGGGAGGGACAGAAATGCACCTTTCCACACGTACCCTGAGGCTTCCAGGGGCTCCCCCAGTCTTCTTTGAGGTGCAGCATTTCTCCCCCAATGGGGGAGCCATCCCCACAGGGCATCATGCACCTTCCTGGCCAAGCCCTCAGGCTTTGCTTCTGGGTCGGAGTGCATCCAGAGTTCTCTTCTCTTTTGCAGACATGGAGGACCACTCTACAGGCCAGCGCGGGCAGCCCAGGGAAGGGGCGAGGGCCCCACCCCCTTGCCAGGCCTTCCCTCGGAGGCATCATCCCGTGAGGGAAGCGGGTCCCCTGTACCCCAATCCTCTCCAGAAGAAGGGCCCTGGGACACTGGAGGCCTTGAAGGCCAAGGTAGGTGACAGGTAGCTTTGTCTTGACCAGGCCCTGGGGGAGGGGGGGAGAGAGGGTGGGGGAGAGAGTCCAGAGAGGGAGACATGGACAAGGTGAAGCCCGGAGAGGAGAAGGTCATGGATCTAGTGGGAAGGGCTCAGGATTAGAACTCGGAGCTTGGCTTCTAGGGATCCAGCCGAGCCCAGCGCACATTAAGGAAGCGGGTGTGTATGGTGGGCACGGAGACAGATGGAAAGGTGATCCTGCCCTCCGGGAGCTCATATAATCATCACCATCCTCAATGCCAACTTGTACATAGTGCCTGCTGTGTGCCGGCTTAGGGCCTTCAACCCCCCGGAGCCACAGGAGGCAAGTTTTCTCTCCATTTCACAGATGCAGAGACTTGTCCAGCCTCACAGGGCAGGGAGCCAGATGGGCAGTCAGGACTGGGGGCGGCCGCCGTGGTGGTGGAGGGGCAGGGGGACAGACTTCTGCCCAGGAAATCTAACCGCCACGGTTATTGTATGGTCCGTGCTACAATCGATTGCAATAAAAAAAAGTAATAAAATTTTATTTAAAAATAGAAAAGTCATCCTCAGCTTGGGAGCGGTATAAGACCTGGGAGACGTTGTTTGCCAACTTGGATTAGAGTTGGAGGAGGCCGTTTGCAGAGGCCATGGCCTGGAAAAAACCGAGGGATTGTGGGATGGGAGGCCAAAGAACGGAATTAGGAGCTATAAGGCAAAGGCAAGATGGAATCACAGGATGCTCTGATCCCATAAAGGGATTTCAGAGTCCATGAACGTGGGGATGGAGCACTTGTGGGTGATGATGGGACCTGTATGTGTGTGTGGTGGAGGGGAGGGCAGGAGCGGGCCCTGGGTAGCTCAGGTGAGGAGTTGGCAGGTTGGGACCTATGAGGAGAGCTGGGAAGGGGAGACTGAGTCACACACAACTCATCCGAGGGCCAGTTAGCAAAAACCTGGATTGAATGAACCTCAGAGTAGGAAAGGTTACTGAGTGATGGGGGTCTGGAGGTGGGAATGGGCACGAGCAGCCTTTGAGCTCCCCCAAACATGACCAGTCGTGTTTATTGGCCCAGGAATATGAGCTCAGGAGGCAGATGCTGGGAGTAATCCCAGGGAGGGGTTTGGTCAGGAGTGATCACAGATAGGAGCAAGAAGCACCAGATTCTGGTGTAGAGAATGGGCACAGTTTTGTGTGTGTGATTTTCTATCTGTTGGGAGAAAGGAAAATCCAAGGAAGAAGGAACAACAGCTGCAGAATATGTGGGAGGATGATAATAACTTCTTAAGGGCTGTTCAATACAGACTTGATTTCCATTTTCTCTCCCAAGGAGAGTGAGCTTTACACTGGAGCCTTTGACTTGACTAGTGTGTACATTCCCCCCATCTTCTTCACTTCTTCCTTTTATGTTTCCTTCTATTCTGTAATTTAGTTCCACAAAAATCATTGATTCACTCGTAGACAAGCATATTACGGTGCTCAGGCCTACAAGTTTTGGGTCTGTTTCTTCATCAGCCCCTCTATTTGGCTTCTGCTTTCATGCCAGTCTCTTATTTTTAGGAGGAAATTTCTCAGTGAGCTCTGTGATGTTATTTTGTCATTGTTAACTTCACAGGAATAGTTCTCTTTTTAGTGTTTTTCCTTTTAAAAAAAATTCTAGGGCATTTATTTTATTGCTCGTGCCTTCCTTGTGCCTTGCCAAATTGTTTACTTTTTAAATTTTCTTTTGGTCAAGGATGTTTGCAAAGCAAAGAATCTGTACAGGTCTGCTATCCTTTGCTGGAATGCTTTATATATGGAATATCCACTTTTTTTCATTAATGAGTAGGGCTCAGGTTTATAAATTATATTACAGAATGCTTTAGCTCTCTAGATACATTATTCCATTCTCTCTTGCAGTTTCTGGTGAGTGCAGAATAGTTTTGTGTTTATTGAATTTCCTTTCTTTTATATATGAAGGTTTTCCCCTCTGGTTGATTGCAACATTTGTTGTTTGCCATTGGAATTGTTAAGTTTAATCAGATCTGTTTGTCTTCCCTGGAGGTGACTGCATTCTTCCCGCCCCCCACACACACACTCCCAACGCCAATGAAACTCTCTCCCCCGCTACCCCTGGTTCCCTCCTTTCAGCAGGCACAGCACACTCCCCTCGGATGACCAGCCCTAGTGTCCGGGCCCCCATTAAGGGAGGTGTGACCTGAACAGAGTCTGGGGTTAAATGACTTGCCCAGAATCACACAGCTAGGAAGTGTTAAGTGTCTGAGATCAGATTTGAACTCTGGTCCTCCTGAATTCAGGGCTGGGGCTCTGTCCACTGCGCCCCCTAGCTGCCCCCGACTGCATCCTTTTAATCTGCAGTTTGTTTTCTGAGCATTTTCTAATATTGTTCACTGCATTGTGTTGTTCAGGTTTTTGGATTGCATATATAAAGACCATGTTTTTTTTCTCAAGTTACTGCTTTTAGCTTGTCTTCTTCTAACGTGTCTTTCTCTTCTTGACTTTGCATTACCAATCCGTTGTTCTCTCTCTTTTTTTCCCTCTAAGGTTAGCTACAAAGGAGTTAAAAGTTTTTCAATTTTGTCTTTTATTTCTGCTTTGCAGGCTAGAAATTCTGCTTTCACAATTCTGCTTTCTCTTTTTAAGCCCTGCTAGCACACCCGGCTGGGGTTCCGTCCTCTAGGCAATGTCAAGAAGCTCTTCAATCATTACATCTTTATTTATTGTCTTTTGTCCACACCATTTATTGATAGTTATCTGGGCTCTTTCAGCTGTTTTGGAAGCTATGTTCCCTTCTGTTATTAATGTCTTCTCTCTTGGTTTATTTTATTTTTTGTCACTTAATTTTATTGATTTTTTTTCTATATTACATACATTTTCAGATTACTGCCACTTGTGAGATGTCTTTCATAACAAAACAAAACAAGTAAAAAAAGCATAGTCAATTCATCTGAAAGTGAATGCAACATTTTGCACCTGTAGCATCCTCCCACTTCTCTATTTTAAAAAGTTAACAGAAATGTATTTCTGTCACTCCCTTCTTCCCTTCTCATTGAATTAAAAAAAGAAAAAAATTATAATAAGCATGCAGTTTATACTAAACAAATTCTTCCAGTAACTGTAACAAATATATACATTTCATTTTGTTGAGTTGGAAAGGGAGACCCCAAAAGTTTGAGATCATATACTGGTGGCAGGAAGTATCTCACAAGATTTTGCAGGGTTGAACCCATCTCCTTAGGCAAGGGGCAACGTTTATTGTAATAGTAATGCCATTGCAAAGTGGACTGGAATTTTAAGAGAATTCAGCAGAGAAACAGAGGCAAGGAGATAGAAATATCCAGTTTTTAGGCATTGATATGCTAATTCTGTGGCTCATAGGTAGGAAAGTGGAGTGGTCTCCAGAATTTGTTTCTTGCTGACCAACAGATTGACCAACAGCAATGAATTGAGGAGTGGTCTTTTCACTATCGTCTCAGGAGTTTGATCTGTGGAACTCTCCTGAGACCAGAAGTTATCTGACTGAGGAGTGGCCAGAATCAGAAGATTGGGTGTGGGAGTTTCCTGAGATAGACTCCCAATCCAGAAGATCTAGAGTCACTGAGTTATTGCCAGAACAGAAGGCCCTCCCCCCAAAAAAAATCAGGGATCACAAAATCATGTTACATCAATTCCATATCTTAGATCCATCATGTCTCTGACATGGATAACATGTTTCATCACCATTTCTCTGTAATCTTGAATGGTCATTGGATATCATGGTATTAGAGCTCTTGAAGCTTTTTTGTTTGTTTGTTATTGCTGAGACAATTGGAGTTCAGTGACTTGCCCAGGATCACACAGCCAGGAGTGTTAAGTGTGTGATCACATTTGAACTCAGGTCCTGCTGACTTCAAGGCTGGTGCTCTATCCACTTTGCCCCCTAGCTGGTTAGCTATTTTTTTTTAATCATTTCAGTACATTTATCCTCCTGGTTCTATTCATTTCATTGTTTTTTTAGTTTAAAAATCCTCAGAATTGTTTCAAAATGTTGATATTAGGGTCTGAATGGCCTGATTTTGCACTCTCTTTGCATCAGTTCATACAGGTGTTTCTCTACCTTCTGAAACTCTCTGCTTCCTCATTTCTTGGGCACATTCATGCTCTACAGCTTATTTAGCCATCCCCAGCTTGATGAGCATCCCCTGGATTTCCAGTTTTTAGCTCTCAGAAAGAGCTGCTCTGGATATTTTTGGTCCCAGTAGGACTTCTTTGATAGCAGTGGGTTAAATCAACAAACATTTATGAAGCACCTCCTATATGCCAGCCATTGCATTGCATTAAGATCTGGGGATACAAAGAAAGGCAGAAACAGCTCCTCTCCACAAGTAACTTAGTTTTTTTTTTTTTTTTAATTTTCCTCACTTAATAATATTTTATTTTTTCTCATTACATGTAAAGACACTTTTCAACATTCATTTTTTTTTCCCTCTGAGGCTGGGGTTAAGTGACTTGCCCAGGGCCACACAGCTAGGAAGTGTTAAGTGTCTGAGACCAGATTTGAACTCGGGTCCTCCTGAATTCAGGGCTGGTGCTCTATCCACTGCGCCACCTAGCTGCCCCAACATTCATTTTTTATTATAATTTTTTATTGACAGAACATATGCCTGGGTAATTTTTTACAACATTATTACTTGCACTCATTTCTGTTCTGACTTTTCCCTTCCCTCCCTTCACCCCCTTCCCTAGATGGCAAGCAGTCTTATACATTCATCATTCATTTTTATAAGATTTGAGTTCCAATTTTTTTCTCCCTCCCTCCTTTTCTGTCTCCCTCCTCAAGACAGCAAGCACTCTGATAGAGGGTCTACATGGACAGTCATATTAAACATATTTCCAGATTAATCATGTTGTGAAAGAAGAATCAGAACTAAAGGAAAAAAAAAACAAGAAAAAAAATCAAAAAAAGTGAAGATGGTATGCTTCGATTTGCATTCAGATTCTAGAGTTTTTCCTCTACACGTGAATAGCATTTTTCATCACAAATCTTTTGGAATTGTCTTGGCTCATTGTATTGCTGGGAAAAGCTAAGTCTGTTGATCACTGCAGGATGTTGCTACTGTGTATAATGTTCTCCTTATTAACTACTTATTTCACTCTGAATCAGTTTGTTTAACTCTTTCCAGGTTTCTCTAAAACCTGTTTGCTCATCATTTCTTGTAACAATAGTATCCCATTATGTTCATGTGCTACAATTTGTCCAGCCATTCCCGATTGATGGGCACCCCCCCAATTCCCAGTTCTCTACTACCACAAGTAAAGCTGCTGTGCATCTTTTTTGTATGTGTGGGTCCTTTCCCTTTTTTAATGATCTCTTTGGGATACAGATCTAGCAGTGGTGTTGCTGGGTCAAAGGGTAATCACAATCTGATTGATAGTCCTATGGGCATAGTTCCAAGTTGTTCTCCAGAATGACTGGATCATTTCACAACTCCACCAACAATGTATTAATGTTCTCACATCCTCTCCAATATTTATCATTTGTTCCTGTCATATTAGCCAATTTGATTAGAGAAACGCAGATTAAAACAACTCTTGAGACATCAGCTCTAATCAATAGTGATTTGGAATATTTAATTATTTCAAGTAGTTTTTTAGTTGATTCTCTAGGAGCGAGCTCATATTATAATGGAAGAGAAACAAGTAAACAAATATATGCAAACAAGATCTATAGAAGATTAATAAGAAATAGTTAATAAACGGAAAGCACAGAAATGAAAATTGATAAAGAAGGTGAGAATTGGGGCAGCTAGGTGGCGCAGTGGATAAAGCACCAGCCCTGACATCAGGAGGACCGGAGTTCAAATCTGGTCTCAGACACTTAACGCTTCCTGGCTGTGTGATCCTGGGCAAGTCACTTAACCCCAACTGCCTTAGCAAAAAAAAAAAAAAAAGAGAAGAAGAAGAAGAAGAAGAAGAAGAAGAAGAAGGAGAAGCTGGGACTTGACAGAGGCCGGGGGAGCCAGAAGCCAGAGGTGATGAGGGAGAGATCATTCTAGTTGTGGGACACAGAAAACATGTTCAGAGCCAGGAGCAGCTGGGAGGCTGGTGTTATGGACTATACAGAAGAGATTGGAAAGGTAGGAGGGAGTAAGTGAGAAAGGGCTTTGAATATCAAACAACATCCTGGAGTTGATGTCTGAGGATAGCGACATGGTCAGATGTGCACTTTAGAAAAGTCCCATTGATGGCTGAGCAGATGGTCTAAAGGAGAGGGACATGAGGCGTGCAAATCCCCCCTCCCAGCTACTGCGGGAATCTGGCTGGGGGCCTACAAGAGGATGGGGGGGGCAGTGCCAGAGAGAAGGGAGTTTATGGGAGAGGTTCTGCAGAACTGAACTCCACAGGTCTTGGACCAGCGTGGATATGGGGGTAAGAGAAAGTGAGGAATCCAGGATGACTCCCAGATTGTGCCTCTGGGGGCCTGGAGGAGGGTTAGGGTCCGTGGCTTTCCCAGAGACTTGGAGTGGACTGACCCTCCCTGGACAGTTTCTGAGGTTACCTAAGTCACGATTTCTTTCTTTCCTAGGAGCCTACAGTGTCCCCCAAAGAAGAAGGGGGGCCGCCGGGAGCAGCGGAGCACAAGCAGCCCCCCTCAGCCTCCCTTCCGGGTCTGGTCCGTTTCATTAACAATGATGGAGTCCACTCCACAGCCCGCTTAGTTCGAGGTACGATGGTGGCGGCGGCAGCCAGGATCGGGGTGGAAGCTTCCAGGGAGGCCACCATGGAGGATGAGGAAGAGCCAGAAGGGGAGGAGGAGTCGGGGGGTGCTGGCTCTGGGCAGGGCCTCGTGGAGGACAAGCGGTTCCTGTGTGTGGCCTGTGGCAAACACTTCAAGCGGGCCTGGGAGCTGTTCAGCCACGAGGTGGTCCACAACTCGGCCCGGCCCTTCCGCTGCGAGCTCTGTGATGCAGCCTTCAAGAGACACTCCGACTTCAAGAGCCACGCACTGGTGCACAGTGAGGAGCGGCCCCACACCTGTGAGGCCTGGGCCAAGGGCTTCAAGAGGGCCAGCAACCTGCAGGTAAGCCAGGGAAGAGTGCCCGAGGGGGGCAGGAGAGCTGGGGGCAGAGGGAGAAGGTGGGGGATTCTGGGGAAAGACAGGGAGAAAGCAAAGGGGAAGGAGGGACAAAAAGGAGAGGGGAGGAGGGGAGACGCCGAGGGGAAGAAGGAAAGGAGGAGGGCCGTCACCCCCCTGGCTCTGGTCGCCTTTGCCGCTTTGCCCAGACTTGACCCTGTGGTTGACATTCAGGCTCTGCCCTCTTTCCCCCGAATCTCCCTGGCCCCTCATCCTCTCAAAAGCCCTGACCCGGGTCACCCCTACATCTGTCTCCTCTGAGGACAGATGCTGAGCTACTGGGTGACGTCAGACAGCGGGGCAGAGCCCAGATGGACGGCAGCGGCCTCGCTGAGCTGCTCCTGCTTGTCCCCTCATCTCCTCCTCCTCCCATCTTCCCCATTCTGTTACAGTCCCAGAATGAGGAGGCCCTTCCCCCCCCAAGCAGCAGGGGCCCCCCTCCCTCCCTTCTCCAGGAGCTTGCTTCTTTCCTCATTCCCCCTCCTCTCTTTCATCCATATGAAAGTTCTCTTGCTCACAAACATGCCCCCTTCTCTCCCAACTTTACAAAACCTTCACTTCATCCAGACGCCCCCTGGAGCCCTGGGCATGTGCTTCTCAGTCCTCCCGGGTGGCTGGGCTCAGCTCGCCCCTCAGTGTTTGGCGCCCCTGAAACGGAGCCCGAGGCTTACTCTTCCCGCAGCTCACCCTCTTGCTGCCCAGGCTGCACCACGCTCCCCCCCCCCTCGCCAGGCTCCCACCTCTTGGGGTCTTCCTTTCATTCCCGCACCCAGAGAGTGGTTCTTCACTTGTGGAGGCAGATCCACCGCTCCCTCTATTTCAGAGGCTGAGTACAACTTCCCGGTCCTCTAATATGGCTCCTCAAGGGTTAAATTCAGTCTCTGGGAAATGGCCTAGCAGCCATTTTTTCTTCTCTCTGTCCAGCACACAGTTGTTTTTGTTTTTCTAGAATTCTGGGTGAGGGGCTGATTCCTCATCCGCTCTTTATCAAAACGCCTTCCCCCGTAACAAGGTTCGGACGCCCCCACGAGAACATTTACCTGTTTTTTTCTTTGTTCTCCCTGCAATTTAAGCTCCTAACTCCAATATGGAGGCGCCCCCCCCCCATCTCTTAGGGAGAGGCACCTCTCAGCGGCAAAATCCGAGTCCAAGTCCCCACGTTGGACCCAAAGATCCCGTAGCCTCGTGGCCCTGGGAGACGGGGTGGGGGGGTGGGGGGGGTGGGGGGGGTTAGTGGGACAGGAACTACAGAGCTTTTTTCATTTGCTTGAGCTTTGTTTGCCCTCGTTCTCCAAGAGGACCCTGGCGTCAGGGAGGCGAGGCCATGACGGGCGAGTGAACTGGGTTTGACCGGAGGGGGCTGTGCAGGTTCCCTGCTCCCTTTCCCCTCCAGAGCCCCCTGGGTCCGTCGGCCCATCTGGCCGAACGCAGGTAGCCTCGGAGGCAGAGGGAGGCCTGGCCGGGCTCTGATCCACCCGGGTGTCTGACCGAGGCCACACCCATTCCGTGGCCGAGGACAGGTAGCCACTGACGCCAGGGCTCTCCCAGGAGCGGTACAATTACGCCCCTTGTGGGGGGCCTGTTTTGTCTTTGAGCCTCCCCTCCCCCCCCTTCGACTAAGGGCTTGGCGCGGTATTCACTTAATAAATGCTTGCTGAATACAGTTGAACTGGGTCGACTTAAATTGAGAAGGCCAGGGACAGAACCGGGCCAGAGAGCAGCAGCTGGAGAAGGATGGGGGGTGGGGGGTGGGGGCAGAAGAGGCGGGGCGGAGATGGCAGGAGGAGAGGGGCTGGAGAGGGGCGGGGAGGCAGGAGGGGCGGGGCCGAGGCGGGGCGGGGAGACGGACGGGGAGGGGTGGGTCCTCGGGAGGCAGGGAGAGCGGGGCGGGGCAGATTGGGGGAGAGGGGCAGGTAGGAGGAATGGGGCTGGAGCGGGGCGGGGAGGCAGGAGGGGCGGGGCGGGGAGGCAGGAGGGGCGGGGCGGGGAGGCAGGAGGGGCGGGGCGGGGAGGCAGGAGGGGCGGGGCGGGGAGGCAGGAGGGGCGGGGCGGGGCAGATTGGGGGAGAGAGGCAGGTAGGAGGAATGGGGCTGGAGCGGGGCGGGGCAGGCGGGCGGGAAGGAGAGAGCCGAGGGCGGCCCTCGAGGGGCGCGGGGAGCCCCCGGGAGGGCAGGCAGGCCCCGGCCGGACACGGCTCCGCCCTCCCCTTCCCGCAGGAGCACCGGCGCATCCACAGCGGGGAGCGGCCCTTCCCCTGCCCGTCCTGCCCGAAGCGCTTCAAGTCTCCCCACGAGCTGCAGCGGCACTCGGCGCAGCACGCCTCGGCGCGGCCCTTCGCCTGCCCGGACTGCGGCAAGGCCTTCGCGGCGCGCCCCGCGCTGCTGCTGCACCGGCGCCAGCACTGCCAGGACAAGCCCCACGCGTGCGGCGCGTGCGGCAAGCGCTTCACCTACGGCCACAGCCTGCGCGTGCACGAGCGCGTGCACACCGGAGCCCGGCCCTTCGCCTGCCCGCTGTGCGCCAAGGCCTTCAAGCAGTCCAACGCCCTGACCTCGCACCGCCGCGTGCACTCGGGCGAGCGCCCGTTCCCGTGCGCCACCTGCGGCAAGGCCTTCAAGCAGGCCTCCTACCTGGCGGTGCACCAGCGCGCGCACACCGGCGAGCGGCCGTACGCGTGCCCCACGTGCGGCAAGGCCTTTGCCCGGCCCTCGCTGCTGGGGCAGCACCGCAGGGTGCACAGCCCCGGCCGCCACTGCCCCAAGCTCTTCAAGGACCGGGCCTACGGCGCCGCGCGCGAGAAGGGGCACGCCGGGGACGCGCCCCACCAGCGCCCCGTCCGCGGCAAGGGCTTCAGCCACCCCAGCCACCGGCGGCAGCACGGCAGGCCGGGCGACGGCTGAGGCCTGGGGGAGGGAGCCCGGAGCGGGCTGGGCGGTGGCCCCCCCGGCGGTCTCGGCCCCTTCCCAGAGGGCTGCCTGCCTGGGATGACCAGAGGTGGGCGCAGGTGGGATGCCGCTTTGGGAATGTGACCATTGCCCAAACAGCAGCTGGAGCTTTGCCTCAGCTCGGGCCCTTCTGGGAGACGGGCCAGGGACAAGTGGGTCCCCAGGGCGCCCCTCCAGAGCGGTCCCGCGTCCTTTGTGGAGTCTCAGAGGTGAAATGAGTGGCCTTGCTCCAGGCGCGGCTGTCACCGAGCACGGTGGGAGCCCCAGCGGGTCCTGAGTGCCGGGGACCCAGATGGGAACTTTGGAAATGGAATCCCGGAGCTCGGAGGGATGGAGGGAAGGGACAGGCAGGAGGCAGAGCGGGCGCCAGGGGCGGCATTTCAAGAAAGGGTCTAGGATCCCGTGGGCGACGTTAGTCCTTCCTTTCTTGCCTGTTTTCCACCCTATGTGAGTTTCCTGCGCAGTACAGGCCGGGTCACTGAATGGCCTTCCTGTTCCCCGGGGAGCCCAGCGGAGCCCAACGGCCGGTGTAGTTTGCCGCCCCTTCCTGGAATGCTGCTGGGCCTTTTGGGAGTCGAACAACATTCCCTCCCCTTCCAGGGTGTCCGAGGTGGAGGAGTATCCGCTGGATAACTTGGCCAACTTCCATGTGACTTTTGTGCTTGGGGGAGGGGCCAAATGAAGACCCCCTGTCCCCTGCAGGGAGTCCCGGTCAGCGTGGAGGGGGTGCATTGTTTAAGAGGGGAGAGGTTAAAGGAGCCCTTCAGGGGTGGGAGAGGTTGGTGCCTCCACTACAGGTAGGGAAGGCCCCCTCCCTGCCGGGGTCCTTCTTCCTCACGTCCGTTGTCTCATTAAAGTGTTTGAAGAACTGTTCTGTGTTCTGTTTGGTCCCTGAGGGGCACGCTGAGAACTGGGCGGGGGGGGGGGGGGGGGGGGGGGGGAGGGAGCAAATGGGAAAGTAGAGAGCCAGCTGTGTGTGTGTGTGTGTGTGAGTGTGAGTGTATGAGTGTGTGAGAGAGTTTGTGTGTGTGTGAGAATGTGTGTGTGAGTGTGTGTGTGTGAGAGAATGTATGTGTGTGAGTGTGTGAGAGTGTGTGTGTGTGTGTGTGAGAGAGAGAGTGTGTGAGTGTGTGAGAGTGTGTGTGAGTTTGTGTGTGAGTGTGTGTGTGTGACTGTGTGTATGAGTGTGTTTGTATGAGTGTGTGACTGTGTGTGTGTGTGTGACTGTGTGTGAGTATGTGTGTGTATGAGTGTGTGAGTATGTGTGTGTGTGTGTGACTGTGTGAGAGAGTTTGTGTGTGTGTGTGTGAGAGAGTTTGTGAGTGTGTGTGTGAGAGTGTGTTTGAGTGTGTGTGTGTGACTGTATGTGTGTGAGTGTGTGAGTGTGTGTGTGTGTGACTGTGTGTGAGAGTGTGTTTGAGTGTGTGTGTGTGTGACTGTGTGTGTGAGAGAGTTTGTGAGTGTGTGTGTGAGTGTGTTTGAGTGTGTGTGTGTGTGACTGTGTGTGAGAGAGTTTGTGAGTGTGTGTGTGTGTGAGAGTGTGTGTTTGAGTGTGTGACTGTGTGTGTGAGTTTGTGAGTGTGTGTGTGTGAGTGTGTGTTTGAGTGTGTGTGTGTGACTGAGTATGTGTGTGTGTGACTGTGAGTATGTGTGTGTGTGTGACTGTGAGTGTGTGTGAGTTTGTGAGTGTGTGTGTGTGACTGTGTGTGAGAGAGTTTGTGAGTGTGTGTGTGTGTGAGAGTGTGTGTTTGAGTGTGTGACTGTGTGTGTGAGAGTTTGTCAGTGTGTGTGTGTGTGTGTGAGTGTGTGTTTGAGTGTGTGTGTGTGACTGAGTATGTGTGTGTGTGACTGTGAGTTTGTGTGTGTGTGTGACTGTGAGTGTGTGTGAGTTTGTGAGTGTGTGTGTGTGTTTGAGTGTGTGTGTGTGTGACTGTGTGTGAGAGAGTTTGTGAGTGTGTGTGTGTGTGAGAGTGTGTGTTTGAGTGTGTGACTGTGTGTGTGAGAGTTTGTCAGTGTGTCTGTGAGTGTGTGTTTGAGTGTGTGTGTGTGACTGAGTATGTGTGTGTGTGACTGTGAGTTTGTGTGTGTGTGTGAGAGTTTGTGAGTGTGTGTGTGTGAGTGTGTTTGAGTGTGTGTGTGTGACTGTGAGTATGTGTGTGTGTGTGTGACTGTGTGTGAGAGTTTGTGTGAGTGAGTGTGTGTGTGAGAGGGTGTGTGAGTGTGAATGTGTGTGTGTGTGAGTGTGTGTGTGTGTGTGTGAGAGAGGGTGTGTGTGTGTGAGTGTGGGGGGAGGAGAGAGACCTAAATAGAAGGCTAGGGAGCACGGGGCTGTGAACCAGGGTCCTCAAAATATAAGGGTCCAGAAGAAATCTATATTTTGGAAGTCAGGACCTTCCTGGATGAGGGACATTCTAGGGTGAGGAGGCAGCCATTGTGATGGCAAAGTTCGGAGGGTCAGAAGCAGAACCACAGGGTTGAGAGGGAATAAATGTCAGCTCTGTTGTCTAAGGCTGAAAGACTTTGGGAAAGTGGTCTCTGTCTATGGTGCTTAAAGTCTCCCTCTTCTGCCCCCAATCAAGACATTAGATTAACCCTGTTCCCTCATTCCCTTGTCTGAGAGGAGAATGACAACAAGCATGTTTTAAGCCAGCCACTGTGCTAACAGACAAGCATGTTTTAAGCTCCTAGTATGGGCCAGCCACTGTGCTAGCTGTAGTTAGAAAGCCCTCTCCTTCCCCAAAGACCTTCCCTGGTCCACTCTTCTGTTACCTGCCCACAGCCACAGGGCCAATTTATCTTCCAGACCCACCCGAAGTCTGGTTGTAGTAGGTTTTTTGAAGTTCTTACATTACAGAGGGATGAGGCAGTCAAAGAGAGGAACTTTTTCCCTTGGATCTCTGAGCACTAATTTTGGCCTGATGTAAGGAAACAGCTTCCTAACAGTTAAAGCTAGGCAAGATGTCCTGGGAGGGCTTGTTTGCCTCTTCCCAAAAGCCTTCAAGCAAAGAAAGTGTGACATTTCTAGGAGATGGAGAGGAGCTTCTGTTTAGGTGTAGGATGAATTAGGTCACTTCGGACTTCCTCACTGAGTCTGATTCCCTGAAAGGGCAGGGGACTGGTCTGTCCTTTATGCCTTTCTTTTCAGAGGAGGAGGAAGGACAGACTGAATTGAAACTTCTTTTCCCGTTGCTTAAGGGGTCTGAGAGAGGACAGATCCCCTAAGGGAATCTCAGAGGTTTAGATATCAGGTCACAGTCATGGATTGAATCCACCATTGTAAACCTCTCTTGGAAAAGATGCAATGACAGTCTGCTGTGTGCCTTCATTTTTCTGAGGAGATGGAGGGATGATGGCTGTCCTGGAATCAGAAAGGAATTTGGCTCCCCAATTCCATGGATGTCTCCTCAGATGCTTTTGTCTAATTAGAAGCCTCTGGGCTTCCAGTTCATCCTCCCAATCCCAAAGACTTCTTAACCAAACAAGGGATGGAGATCACCCTGAATAATAATAATAAAAAAAAAGATAATTTTGCTTACATGAAGAATGTAAGTTGCAGACTGAGAAAAACATCACACCACTTATTTCTGACATGGGTCTATAGCCAAGATAGAGAACTAGCAAATAAAAAAGTAAGAAGCATTTCCTCAATGGAAAAGTTCTTAGCACCTACATCCTTGCCCTTGCATCAAATGATCCAATATCAGAAACCGATATGATTCATTTAATGGAAGCAAAATTAAATACAGTACTGTTTGATTAGCTACTGTAGATCAAAAACCCGGTCCTTCCAGCTGATTTGGAGCTAAAACTCTTCCAGTGGTTCTCTCCCCTGATTAGAATTTGAGCTCCCTGAAGGCAGAGCTGAATGGCTTTCCTATCTGTGGTAGTTAGTACAATCCTAGAGTGGATTTGGGGGAGTTTCAGCTGTGTGTTGAGAGCTACCATAACTGTTGCCATTTTGTTCCATGTTTGCCACTTTTTGCTAAATAATGCCTCTCAGCCCACACTGCAGGAACAGCTTAAAGCATGCTGTTTCTCTGGCATTTCTCTTTTTTTGATTGCTGTATAACTGAAACTGAGAACTTAAAGAATTCAGAAACATCGGCTCCTCGTCTTAACTGATAAATGTGGCTTTCTTCTCTTTAAACTAGTGGAAATGGCTAACAAGGACACATTCTTTTCCTTGTAATCAGTGACAAACACCCTTCCTACTGACTCTCAAGTATGTCTCCTAATTCGTTACTCTTCTCTGACTCCAGTAAACACCAGGGATATAAAAAAGGCAAAAGATATAGACTTAGAAAGCTAGAGGAATCAGCGGGATGCAGGGAAGGACGAGGGAATTACAAAAGGAAACATGGATGGAAATAATCCAGATATAGCCTAAGAGAGTCAAAAGAGATAGAAAGACACAAGAGACCAAAACAGAGAGATATACCAAGGAAACAAATAGCCAAATCCATCATTTATTTATTTAAATTATTATTATAGCTTTTTATTGACCGAACACATGCATGGGTAATTTTTCAACACTGACCCTTGCAAAAACTTCTGTTCCACCTTTTCCCCTTCTTCCCTTCACCCCCTCCCCTAGATGGCAGGTAGTCCCATACATGTTAAACATGTTAAAATATTACATCATATATTTATTAAACACTTCTGTGTTTTGGGTACTGTACTGGAGTGTAGAGATACAAAGAAAAAGGTGAAATAATTTCTGCCTACAAGAAGCGTACATTTCCCCTTCCCTCCCCGAAAGCATGTATATACTGAACAAGTCCAAAATCAGTGCATGATAGTTTAAGGAAGGAGAGAACTAGCAATGGGAGAGGTCAGCAAGGCTTTAGTTTGAAGGTAGTGATTGACTTTTTGTGGTCAAAGTCAATGATAATGGATTGGGAAATGGAAAGACAATTGTAGAAAAGGAATGAAATGCAATATTACCATGTTATAAGAAATGATTACTGAAGAATATAGAGAAGCATGGGAAGACTTGTATGAATGGCTTCAATAAGTCTACAGAATTGGGGAACCAACATACAACAATCTCAATGGGAAGAACAGTATCAGCAAAGCAATTAAAATGGAAATTTCCAAAGTTAAACCTGAAAGAAGAAATAAACACTTTATAGAAGTGGAGGATTCACTCTTTGCAGATGACATGATGGTATACTTAGAGAACCCCAGAGATTCTAATAAAAAGTTATTAGAAATAATTCACAACTTTAGCAAAGTTTCTGGATACAAAATAAATCCACATAAATCCTCAACATTTTTATACATCACCAACAAAATGCAACAGCAAGAGATGCAAAGAGAAATTCCATTCCAAACAAATGTTGAGAGTATAAAATATTTGGGAATCCATCTACCAAAGAAAAGTCAGGAATTATATGAGCAAAATTACAAAACACTTGCCACAAAAATAAAGTCAGATTTAAATAATTGGAAAGACATTCAGTGCTTGTGGATAGGCCGAGCGAATATAATAAAGATGACAATACTCCCCAAACTAATTTATTTAGTGCTATACCAATCAGACTCCCAAGAAACTATTTTAATGACCTAGAAAATATAACAAAATTCATATGGAAGAATAAAAGGTCGAGAATTTCAAGGGAATTAATGAAAAAAAAAAGTCAGATGAAGGTGGTCTAAGTGTACCTGATCTAAAGCTATATTATATAGCAGCAGTCACCAAAACCATTTGGTATTGGCTAAGAAATAGACCAGTCGATCAGTGGAACAGATTAGGTACAAAGGACAAAAAAGGGTACATCTATAGCAATCTAGTCTATGACAAACCCAAAGATACCAACATTTGGGATAAAAATTCATTATTTGAAAAAAAAAAACTGTTGGGAAAACTGGAATTAGTATGGCAGAAATTAGATATGGACCCACACTTCACACCATATACCAAGATAAGATCAAAATGGGTCCATGATTTAGGCATAAAGAATGAGATCATAAATAGATTAGAGGAACAGAGGATAGTCTACCTCTCAGACCTGTGGAGGAGGAAGGAATTTATGACCAGAGGAGAACTGGAGATCGTTATTGATCACAAAATAGAAGATTTTGATTACATCAAACTAAAAAGTTTTTGTACAAACAAAACTAATGCAAACAAGATCAGAAGGGAAGTAACAAATTGGGAAAATATTTTTACAGTTAAAGGTTCTGACAAAGGTCTCATTTCCAAAATATATAGAGAACTGACCCTAATTTATAAGAAATCAAACCATTCTCCAATTGATAAATGGTCAAAGGATATGAACAGACAATTCTCAGATGATGAAATTGAAACTATATCCATTCATATGAAAGAGTGTTCCAAATCACTACTGATCAGAGAAATGCAAATTAAGACAACTCTGAGATACCACTACACACCTGTCAGATTGGCTAAGATGATAGGAACAAATAATGATGAATGTTGGAGGGGATGTGGGAAAACTGGGACACTGATACATTGTTGGTGGAGTTGTGAAAGAATCCAGCCATTCTGGGGAGCAATTTGGAACTATGCCCCAAAAGTTATCAAACTGTGCATACCCTTTGATCCAGCAATGCTACTATTGAGCTTATATCCCAAAAAAATACTAAAGAGGGGAAAGGGACCTGTATGTGCCAAAATGTTTGTGGCAGCTCTTTTTATAGTGGCTAGAAACTGGAAGATGAATGGATGTCCATCAATTGGAGAATGGTTGGGCAAATTATGGTATATGAAGGTTATGGAATATTATTGCTCTGTAAGAAATGACTAGCAGGAGGAATGCAGAGAGGCTTGGAGAGACGACAACTGATGCTGAGTGAAATGAATAGAACCAGAAGATGGCTGTACACTTCAATGCTGTATGAGGATGTATTCTGATGGAAGTGGAAATCTTCAACATAAAGAAGATCCAACTCACTTCCAGTTGATCAATGATGGACAGAAACAACTACATCCAGAGAAGGAACACTGGGAATAGAATGTAAACTGTTAGCACTACTGTCTATCTACCAGATTACTTATACCTTCGGAATCTAATACTTAACATGCAACAAGAAAATTGGATTTACACACATATATTGTATCTAGGTTATACTGTAACACATGTAAAATGTATGGGATTGCCTGCCATCTAGGGGAAGGAATAGAGGGAGGGAGGGGAAAAATTTGGAAAAATGAATACAAGGGATAACATTATAAAAAAATTACTCATGCATATATACTGTCACCAAAATTTTATAATTATAAAATTAATAATGATTTTAAAAAAGAAGTGGAGGATTGTGGAGGTGGAAACCTCTCCCTCCCCATCACTGCCTTTTGACTTTCCTGATTTTTTTCAGGTCTCAGCTAAAGTCTCCCATCCTACAGGAAACCTTTTTTGGTCTATTTACACATAACACATTCTCTCTGTTATTCTCTTTTGATTTGTTCTGTATATATCTTGTCTACACATGATTGTTTTCTCCCAGTGAGCTTCCTCAGAGATTTTTTTAAACCTTTTTTTGCGTTCCCAGTGCTTAGTACAATGCCCAACATTATCTTAATAAAAAGTGCTTAATAGCTTAATAAAAGCTTCTTCTTGACCTGGATTATCCCATCTCATGTCAGACATTTTTAAATATGTTGGAGAAGGGGAAAAGTGCCAAGCACTGCACTAAGTGCTTTTACAAATGTTATCTCATTTGATCCTCACAAAAACTCTGGGAGGTAGATATTGTTATCTCCATTTCACAGCTGAGAAAACAAACATGGGATTTATCCAGAGTCACATAGTTGGTAAGTGTCTAAAGGTATATTTGATCTCAAGTCTTCCTGACTCCAGACTTTGCACCTTTTACACTGACTACAGCAACTTTCATGTTACTTTTTTTTTTTTTAAACAAAATTTCCTTCTTCCTCTTTTAAAATTCTTTATCATACGAGATGGCTTTCTGAGGCGGGGGAACAAAAAGTACCAATAAAAATTTAAAATCAATATGATGCTTTAATCTGAGTCTTGGAAATCTTAGAAAGTGAGGTGGGAATATAGACATGAGAGATTGTATGAAGGCATGGAGACAGAAACAAGGAATCATGGGGAAGGGAGGGTGACAGAGAGAGAGAGAGAGAGAGAGAGAGAGAGAGAGAGAGAGAGAGAGAGAGAGAGAGAGAGAGAGACAGAGACACAGAGAGAGAGAGTGAGAGACAGAGAGAGGGTGAGAGAAAGAGGGTGAGAGATAGAGAGAGAGGGATAGAGAGAGAGAGAGAAAGAGAGAAAGAGAGACAGAGAGTCAGAGAGAGACAGAAACAGAGACAGAGAGACAGAGAGAGAGAGTGAGAGACAGAGAGAGAGGGATAGAGAGAGAGATAGAGAGAGAGAGACAGAGAGAGACAGAGACAGAGAGAGAGTGAGAGACAGAGAGAGGGTGAGAGAAAGAGAGAGGGTGAGAGATAGAGAGAGAGGGATAGAGAGAGAGAGAGAAAGAGAGACAGAGAGTCAGAGAGAGACAGAAACAGAGACAGAGTGAGAGACAGAGAGAGAGTGAGAGACAGAGAGAGAGGGATAGAGAGAGAGAGATAGAGAGAGAGAGAGACAGAGAGAGACAGAGAGACAGAGAGAGAGACAGAGACAGAGAGAGAGTGAGAGACAGAGAGAGGGTGAGAGACAGAGAGAGGGTGAGAGATAGAGAGAGAGGGATAGAGAGAGAGAGACAGACAGACAGAGAGAGACAGAACCAGAGACAGAGAGAGAGAGAGAGAGAGAGAGAGAGAGAGAGAGAGAGAGAGAGAGAGAGAGAGAGAGTGTGAGAGACAGAGAGGGATAGAGAGAGAGAGAGACAGACAGACAGAGAGAAACAGAGAGAGACAGAAACAGAGACAAAGAGAGAGAGAAAAATCTCTATAGGAGATAGAAACAAAGAGAAAAAAGAGACAAACAGAACCAGATATGACAGGCATATATAGAGATTCAAAGAGATAGAGTCAACAGTAACCCATGGACCAATGGGAAGAAAAGACCAGTATCAGCATCTCTATTTGCAGATGGATCATCTGGCTCATGTGTCTATCTGTCTTATCTCTGCCACTGCCCCCGAAGAAGCCTAGAATGCCCCTGACTCTGGACACCTGGTCATTGAAATCCTGCATGGTCTAGCAGGGAAATTGAGGCTATAAAAAGCTAGCTCTGACTTTCCTAAGATGATTTGGTGAGCTCATGTCCCTGGTCCTCCACACACTATGTCCACTCATAATCTCCCTGCCCACTCTTAATCGCCCTGCCCAGGAATTCCCTGCCACAAATCTGTTCTGGGAATGAGCCAAACTGGGATAACTTCCTGTCCTGAAGCAGATGGAGAGGTCAATTCCACCTGTCTTTTTCCTCTCCCTCAAACCCCTGGGGAGTCTGGGTCCCAGCTGTCACCCTCCTCCCCCGGGCCTCAGGGGAAATTGGGTCCCAGCTGTCACCCACTGGATTCAGAGACTAAGACTGAACAGAGACAGAAGCAGAGACAGAGACAGACTAGACTGAGAAAAGAGATAAGGAGGGACGAGAAAGAGTGAAAGATATAGAGAAACAGACAAATTGGCTTACCAGAAGACATAGCAGACAGCACAGAGGAGATCCAGAGACTGAAGGAGAAAAAACCCAAGAGAGAGACAGAGAACTATAAAAAGAGGCAAGAGGAGGGTTGTGAGCTGTGAGATCTCCACAAGATCCTGGATCTTGCTCTCCCTTAGGCCCCATGCAGATCCCCATGGGACCAGCTTGCATCTTCCTGAGGAAAGAGATTGCGAAGAAGCAGAGGGTGAGGAATGGATGGGGAAAGAGGAAGGAGGGAAGGGAGGGACTACAGAAGAGGATGGAATGGAGATCTGGACCCGGAAGGCATCTCTGAGACCATCTGGCTTAGCCCCTTCCTTTTATAGATGAAGAAACTGAGGTTCAGGTGGATAAAATGAAGTATTTGTAAAGAGTTTTGCAAGCCTCAAGCACCATATATACTCTTAGTACTAACAAAAGGAAACTTGACCAGGGTCTCAGGTGGTAGCAGAGAAGTGAGATTTGCTCTCGGGCCAGTGTTCCTCCCATCGTTTCATGCTGGAAGAGGATGGAGGAACTCAAGAAGGGAGAGAAGGCAGAAGGAGGTAGAAGATTAGGGGAAAAGGCTAGAGAAGAAGGGAAGTTTAGGGAAGCATGAGGAAGGCGATAGAGAAAGGAGAAAGTAGCTAGAAGGAGCTGGAAGTTTAGAACAAGAAGCAGGATGAAGAAGAGACTTTAAGGAAGGAGGTGAAAGAAAAGGAAGGAGGTGGAGGGAGAGAAGGAAGAGATTGTCAAGGAGGGAATACAAAAGAGCAGGTGGGGAAGGGGCAGAGGCTGGATGAGCATGGAGGAAGGGGTTAGTAACCAAGTAGGGGCAGCCAGGGAAGAGGGTGTGAGAGAACGTGAATGGCTTCCAGCCTCCTCTTTCAGGACCCTGGAGAGAGCTGGAGGGTCACTGAGTAGCCCTGAAGAGGGCCACTCCTGTCTCTACCTCTCCCCATTATTCTTTCCTCCTGTACCTTCTTCAGGATCGAACGCTAGGACCAGATGAGATTGAAGGTAACTTCCCCCTCTTCCCTCCTCCCAGGCAGTTCTCCCAGACCATTTTTCTGCCACATCCTCCTCATTCTTACTCTAACAGTGCTCTCATTACTGCCACCCTAGTCTCCCAAGACTCAATCTCTCCTGCTAATTTTAAGTCCGCACTCATTTCTTGAAGGGTGGGTTTGACATCTACCCATATATTTCCTTAGCAGCTTTAAGGCCTCTGATTTCAGTGATTTTTAGTCTTGATTTACTCCCATCCATCTTCCCATGACAGTATCAGGAGTTCCCAACTTTCCTCCTTTGGCTGTAGGAATCCCACCCCTGTCCACCACCTGGGAGTTTTCCTCAAGGCCTCATTTGGCCAAGTCCTGTTCGTAGAGGCTTTCCCAGGAAGGGGTTTTTCTAGATTCCTCCCCCCTCCCCCTGGTAGTTTTCAGGCTCCTCATAATCACCTTCCCCCTTCCCTGCCTTTCCCCTAGAGCTTCGGGAAGCCTTCCAAGAGTTTGACAAGGATCGAGACGGTTTCATCTCCTGCAAGGACCTGGGGAATCTGATGAGGACCATGGGCTACATGCCCACTGAGATGGAGCTGGCAGAGTTGGGACAGCAGATCCGAATGAACCGTGAGGATTGGGGTGGGGCAGGGGAAGATGGGCAGGGTTAGAGATGATAGGATGATACACACCTCTTAAATTTCTTTCTTTCTTTTTTTTTCCCCCCTGAGGCTGGGGTTAAGTGACTTGCCCAGGGTCACACAGCTAGGAAGTGTCTGAGTCAAATTTGAACTCCTGAATTCAAGGCTCGTGCTTTATCCACTGTGCCATCTAGCGGCCCCACCTCTTAAATTTCTACAGCTACCTAAGGTTTTCAATGGGTTTTCCTGTTGGGTAGCAATGCAAAGTATGGTTTTCACCATTTGCTAGATGGGGAAACTGAGATTCTGCGAGGGCACTGGATTTATACAGGGGCACACAGTTAGGGAGTGGAAGAGCTGAGATTCAAAAGCAGGATCTCTAAATTGGACTGAAGCGTTCTTTCTATGACCCCTGAGGGAGAGAGGTTGCTAGGTTAAGAAGTAAGTGAAGTGAAGAAGTCAAGTCATTGATTCAAGGAAGAAATTGGGCTTGGTCTGGAGGAAGGAGGAAGGAAGGCAATGGGAAGAGAAGAGAAGCTCGAGATGAGGTTGATTTGAGAAAGAAGTGAGGGATGGCTAAAGGCGCGAGGATGGGCGATAGAAATGCGGGAAAGCGGCGGAGAAACATGGCGGTTTTAGTGGTGGAACTAAGCTGGGGCTGGGAGTGCTGAGTGTGGGGAGAGGCTGGGTCTGGGTCTGAGGGAAGCATTAGCACAGGAAGATCTTCATCTGGAGGATTGGGGACAAGCAGCTAATCTGGTGAGGACATGATGAGGATGGGATGATGATGGGCTGGACTTTGGGAGATGATGCGGTCAAGGAGCTCAAGTGAGATTAAGGAGAAGGTGATGCTGAGGAGATAATGAGAAAACAGAAACGATGGCACTGGGAATTTGATGGGGAGGATTAGGGAGATTACAGGATCATGAGTACAGAAGAGGAGTCTCCATTCATTATGAAGAATGTGAATTGTAGGAGGCTAAGGGATTTCTCCAGGGTCAGGAGATAATGTCAGAGGGGGTCTGTGAACCCCGGCTCTGCGGCTCATTCTATTCTACTAGCAGGTTTCAGAATGAAGAAGACAGACTCAGGGAGGTGATGGGGAGGAGAGAATATCCTGAGAAGAGACGAAGGGCTGGAGATCCTTACTGCCTCAGAGATGCTGCAGGCCCACCTGCTTGCCTCCCATCCCAGTTTCCATCTCTGTGTCTTTACCTGGACCCTCTCTCAGGCCTGGAGTGCTGTACCCTTTCATGATGGGTTCTGGGCATCTCCTTCAAAGCTCAGCCCAAGCTCTTCCTTCTACACAAGCCCTTCCCTGCTTTTCCCCGCTGTTTGCGTCCCCAGAAATCACTTTATATTTATTTTGCGAACATTTTTCGCTTACTTAGATGTGTGCACAATGTAAGCTTCTTGAGGGCAGGGACTACTTTGTTATTATCTTTATATCTCTTGCCGCTATCAATGTGTCTGGCACACATTAGGCAGTTATTAAATGCTTGTTAATTGACTGACTGCTTAGGAGGCAGCTGGGATTGGCATTGTGGGTGCGAGGTGGGGTACCCTCAGGAGCAGAAACTCTTGGCTGGGCTGGGGGAAGAAGAAGGGGGGGGGTCCTGATCTGCTCCAGGGCCCCTGAGGAGGGGGAGTCGGGATCTGGAACTCAGGCTCAGTTTTTGTTTCTTCTTCTTCTTCCTGTTCTTAACGTTTCTTATCCCCAGTTGGTGGCAGGGTAGACTTTGAGGATTTTGTAGAGCTAATGACACCTAAGCTTCTGGCAGAGACAGCTGGGATGATCGGAGTGCATGAGATGCGCGATGCCTTCAAGGAGGTGAGCAGGGAGAGGGAGGCCTGTTGGACCCACGGACTCCCGAAGGGGAGCCTTCTGGCCCACTTTATGGCCCTGGATTTCCTTTCATAAAAGGACTCCCTTGGCCTGCACAGTCAATGAACCCATTGAATCATGGCAGTCTCCGAGTCACAATCACTCAGTACCATGGACAAGGTGCAGGGATAATGAAGGAGGCCAGGGCAAAAAGAGTATTTAGAGATCATGGGGTCCGACGTACCTATTTGATATACAAGGAAACTGAAAGAGAAAGAGGGAGGAGGAGAAGGAGAGAGAAAAAGAAAAGGAGAGAGAGAGAGAGAGAGAGAGAGAGAGAGAGAGAGAGAGAGAGAGAGAGAGAGAGAGAGAGAGAGAGAGAGAGAGAGAAGAGAGAGACAGAGAGACAGAGACAGAGACAGAGACAGACAAACAGAATGACAGAGAGGGACACAGAGACAGAGAGAGATGGGGGAACAGAGAGAGAGACAGAGACAGAGAGAGACAGAGAGACAGAGAGAGACAGAGAGACAGAGAGAGAGAGAGAGAGACAGAGACACAGAGAGAGAGAGAGAGACAGAGACACACAGAGAGAGAGAGAGACAGAGAGACAGAGACGGAGACAGAGAGGACAGAGACACAGACAGAGACAGAGAGAGGACTTGAGGAAGCTGAGGGAAGTGCTCCTCTGCCACCTCAGTTCTGAGCTGGAATAAATTGCAGGGAGGGCTACAGAAGGGAAGCCCCTCCCTCCCCCCCCCCCCCCCAGCCCAGACTCTGCTCTTCCCTTTGGCTGCCCCACCCAGAAGTCTTCCCAGATCAATCCTCTTCTTCCATTTCCTCCTTTGCTGCTGGGCTGTGTCTGGGGCAGTTTGATACCAATGGAGATGGCTCAATCACCCTGGTGGAACTTCGCCAGGCCTTGCAAAGGCTGCTGGGGGAGCAGCTCAGTGCCCGCGAGATTTCTGAGGTTGTGCAGGAGGCTGATGTCAATGGAGACGGCACAGTGGATTTTGAAGGTGACACAGGCCCCCCCCCAGGCACAGCTCGTTCCCTCTCCCTGTAGGCACAGTTCAGTTGCTTAGTTTTCTGGGAGCAATAAGATGCTTGGAGATCCTCTAACCCCTCCCCCTTCTCCATTTGATCTGGGGAAAACAATCCTGAGGACTGGGGGGGGGAGGGGGAGGGGAAGGGAGGGGCGAAGGTGTTGACTGCCATCTTGTCCCTTCCTTCCCAGAGTTTGTGAAGATGATGTCCCGCTGAAGAGCCCGGTCCTGGCCCCGGCTCCTGTCCAGGAAACATTGAGAAATGTGGGGCAGGAGCCTTCCCACCTTCCCCAGGTGGGCCAGGAGGCCGAGCATTATGGGATCACAGGACTTAGAAGTAGACTAGAGCTTAGAGAGGATTAAATCCAATTGCCTCATTTTGTAGCTAGAAAAATAAACCGAGAGATGGGGAGGAGGGTTTTGCACAGAATCATGAGGTGAGTCCCCCCCAGAGCCTGTGTGTGTGTGTGTGTGGGAGTCTCCAGACCCAATCCGGCTCCCTTCAGTGACGTTAATGGGGAGGGACGCTCCCCACCCATAATGCCCTTTGGGATATTTTCCTTCTTTCCCTGAATCCCAACTCTGGGTGAGATGGAGTTTAATCCCTAAATCAGATTAACAACAGCTCTGGCCTTCTGCCCTTTCCGGGACAGTGGATCCTTGGATTGTTAATCTTTGGGGGGAAATCCTAGGCCAAAGCTATTTCCTGGCCCCCCAGCTTGGAGTGGACCCAGCTAGAGTTCCGTCCCTCCGAGTTTTTCATCAACAGAAGTCAAATGTGCTGAGCTGAGCACTCTGGGAACAAGAAGGCCACTTAAGAAGCTCTTGCTGCAGTCAAATTCTCCCAGTTCCCCAGTTCCTCGGTTCTGTCTGCTGCTTCCCCTCAGGATCATAGATCTAGAACAGGACAGGACGGCAGAGCTCCTTTAATCCAATGGACTCATTTTGGGGTCCTTCTTGTCCAAGGTCATACAGATTATAAATTCTGGGCAGTTGAGGGGCCCTTTGACCCCAAATGCAGAATGTTCTTTGCTTTGTACCATATTGTGACCACCAATGCAGAATTTAAATCCCCCCCCCTCCCCACCAATAATTAGTCCTTTAGGGGAAAAAAAAATCCGTGAAGGAGAATCTCTTTAGAGAAGTGAGAGTTGAACATATTTGGAACATAAAATGCTGAAGTGGAAGAAAAAATGTCGGCAAGTGATTTAGCCTGTGCAAAAGTGGGTGGGTTGGTGAAATGTGGAGTTGGGAGGTTCTCCGAGATCATCCAGTCCACTCATCTTTCTCAAGCAGGAGACCCTTCGGCCCCCTCCCTTTCAGGCAAATCACCATCTGCTTAAATACCTCCAGTGACCTGGAGCTCATCGTCTCCGTTTCAAGCAAGTCCTGGCTTCTCCTGTCTCTAGACCCCTCCCTTGATTGGACAGTTCCTTTGTCACCCTTCTCCCTCTCCCTCATCTCTCAATCTAGTCCTCTGCTACTGTCGGCCATGTTACCAGTGAATTAATTCCCTCCGGTACTATAAACATTTCTCATTCAATCTCTGGCTCGTGCTTGATCTCTCTTAAATGACTCCCTCCTTGCAGACTTGTGACAATAATTTTTTTTCTTTAAATCCAGGTATAAATTTTTACATTTAGCCCCCAGAGTCCCTCAGCTGGCAGGAGACCAGGGGGAAGGATGAATCCTGGGATCACAGATTTAGAGCTGGGATGGACTTTAAAGGTCATGCTTTGCAGATGAGGAATTGGGAGAATGGTGGGATGGGGAGGAGCAAAGTGGAGATTCACTTGCTCCAGATGGTATGGATCATTAATGGCAAGGCTGGGATTTGACACAGGTCCTCTGATTTCCAACCCTGTACTCTTTACACTGAACCGTGGTGCTGCTGAGGTGCAAATGATGAGGTTAGTGGTAGTTGTGATGAGGGGTGAGAATTGGGCTGGGAGATCCCCTCTGGTCCCAGCTGTAGGTCCTATAGAAAGAACTCACAAACCCGAAATCTGGGGCGAAAAGGGATTTATGGGCCCTGAGAAGCCAGCTTGCCCGAGAGTCAGACTTCTTAGTGGGCAAAAGGTCCTGTTAGGAAGATAGCAAAGGTGAAGACTGAGGAGAGAATATCTTCACCAGTGGGCCTGGTCTATTAAGATGTCTGCAAAAAATATCTTGGGGTGTAGCTGTAGATATATTGGGGCTTGCTTTGATTGGGGCAGCTCCTGAGAGACTGATTTTCAATTCAATTTAAAATTGAATGTTTGAGCCACTGAGAGTTGTTTGTGGCAATTCAGTGGAGGGTGATTGGCCAAGATCTCCAATTGAATGAAGCCACTTAAGTGGGGGTTTGCAAGCTTTTCCCAGGATTTGGGAGCTCCCGAAGGGGATACAGTTTACAGCCAGCCCCCCCCCCCAAAAAAAAAAAAAATCTTCAGTTTATGTCATTGCCTCCTGCGAAAGGTTAGGTCAAGGGCACTTAAAGGATCAGGAAGAGGGATGAGTCTTTAAGTATGGATCTTATTTGCCTTTACATCTTTCCTAGAGCTGAGCAGAGGTGAATCAAGTCCACATATGCAGAATTTTACTTAATTAGCTACAGAAGTTTATTTTTATTTTTTTTGGATTATTTAGTTTTGGAATAGAGTTGGGACTTCTAGCCTGTGATCACTCTGAGATCTTATTCATTTTTATATTCTTCTTATTCCCTAAATCCCAGCATCCCATTCCAGGATCCTGCAATCAGTCAATTATTAATCCCTTATAAAGCACTGGAGTTCTAATCCACCCACAGAGGCTGGCACTGTGCCAAGTGCTGGGAATCATAAAAGTCTCTGCCCTTAAGGAACTTTCATTCTATGACAATAAACTTCACAAAGACAAATGCAAATTAAATGCAATTTTGATGGGAAAGCATAGGAAGGGGGTGCATAGGAAATGCTTCATGTACGGGTAGTGATTGGCTGAAAACAATGAATTCAAAGAGGTGGAAGTGAGGAGGGAGTATGGGCCAGGTATGGGATATGTCCAAACAAAGGCACGGAGAAACGAGCTGGAAGGAGAGGAGAGGAGGCAAATTTGACTGGGTTTAAGAGTGAGAGTAGGGTAACAATGTAAAAAGATGCTGGGAAGGTGCATGGAGACCAAGGCTTTATATCCTGAACAATGAAGGCTGTATTTGAAGGTAAGGGCAATCAAAAGCCATTGAAGTTTATTGAGCAGGGACAGGAGAAAGATTTGGCTCAGAGCTTTACTTTAAGAAAATCACTTTAGTTGGGTGGAGGTGGGAGATCAAGTAGGAAGCCATTGTAATAGTCCAGGTGAAAGTAACTTGAGTCTGAATAAAGGTACGGCTGTGTGAATGAAAAGAAGCAATTTCGTGAAGGTCAAAGGCTTGGGGTACTGGGGTGCAGAAATACTGAACCCCACAAATATATTGGAGTTTCAGGATTCTCCTAGTATAGTCCACCAAATGTTGGGAAGTGGGGTTGGACTCCCCAGATATATCGAGATCAGTGTTTTGAGCCATCTCAAAAGAATCTGCGGACTTAGACCTTCTTCAAATCAAGAACCAAAGATTTTATTATTATGCCATTGACCGTGTTTGGGACAAAAAGACCTACCCAAATTGGCTACTACAGAGATCACTCATAGAAAGCAGAATTATTTATTAGCATCTCCAGAAGTGGTCTGCGAGCCAAATTCACAGCAGGATGATGAGGGGTTGGGGTCCCTTTAAGATTCCTTTCTAATTGCCCAACCCATGGTTGACCTTGATTCACAAATCCTGGTCAAAGGCACCCTTTGAATATCCGGGCCCAGCCCTCACCTGATCTGAGCTAACTGAAAAGCCCGCCAGAACTTGGAACTGCCCACAATCTTTTGGGTATAAAAGAGGTGAGCCGGAACTCCCTCATTGCAGGAGCCCTCCCAGCCAACACATGGTATCCTTCCGACCATGTAAGGGTTCCTGCCCGCCCAGTGGCCACCTCCGGCCCTGGCGTCTTTCTAACTGAGTTTACTTCCAAATTTCTACAATAAACCTTTTATTTATCAATCTAGGTTTTTGGGCCTGTAAATTCATTTTACAGGGGACACTGTGCCTCATGGGATTATCTTACTATCTATGTGCTGAGAAATGGGGTTCCCCCTTTCCTTTCCCTCATTAAGGAGATAGCCACTCCCTTGAAGATGTTCACAGCTTTTATACGTTTCAAAGAACCCCCCAAATCCCACCTCTATGTGGTGACATAAGTTTCTATTCCCCTTTTTGGTCAGTGGAATGTAGTAGATGTATAACTTTCTCACCAGTGTCCTTTGAACTATAGAATATAGTCCAGATCTTATCTAAAATTACATGCTTCCTCACCATGCTTCCTCTTTTGGACTGTGGAGTGTAGGCCAGGCCTTATCTAAAATCATAAGTTTCCTAAACTGAGACCTTTAGGGATTTAGATAACAGTCCCAGATCAATATGTGCTTAATCTGTAAATTCTTCATTTTTTCCCACACAACTAGCTGCTAAGTTCTCAAGGGGAGTTTTTATGATTAAGAAGTGTAAAGATGCAAGCCACGTTCTGCTGTGAAACAGCTAAGTTCTGTTGCCATTAACCAGGGGGAAGACTCCATAACTAGGGGGGAGATGCCATTAGGTACCCAAGTTCTTAAAAACTTGTGGCCATAAAGCTGGGGGATCCTAATGAACCAGCAAAGAATTGGGGAATTATGCCATTAACCAATGGCCTAACCCTAAAAGGAGTTAGCTGTTGGAATTGCTCCAGATGGTGGTCAAGGTAACTAATGAACCCAGGGAGGAGTGGGGTGCAAGTAGGTTCTTCTATTTTTTTTTTTTCTGAGGTTGGGGTTAAATGACTTGTGCAGGGTCACACAGCTAAGAAGTGTTAAGTGTCTGAGATCAGATTTGAACTTGAGTCCTCCTGAATTCAGGGCTGGCGCTCTATCCACTGCGCCACTTAGCTGCCCCCCAAGTAGGTTCTTTTAAAGGAAAAATAACCTCGGGGATTAACATCATAACTTGGTTTTTTGATTGGAGTAGTTAGTAACAGTAGGGTTTCTCAGGCAAGGAATTGAACAAGGAATTCTACTTGGGCTTACTGCTATAAAGACCTACTTAGGATAACAAAAGGCCTAATTAAAATCAGAGGGTTGAGATAATCAGCGCCCCTCCAAGGAGCCCATCATTTGGATCACAGAACTAGAGCTTGAGATCATTGTTCCAATGCCCTCATTGTTTAGATGAGGAAACTGAGGTCCCAGGTCATAGAGAGTCATTCCTGGATTAGCCAGCTGCTTTGAATCCAATGGCAGCAACAAAACTGCAGGATTTTCCCACTGCATGGATATGGTGTGACATGGAATTTACCCTCAGCTTGACTTGAATTACAGAAGGGGAAACCAAGGCAAACAAGTAAGTGGCTCTCAGATTGCTCTCAGGAAGATGAATCTTCCAGCCCCCAGCCCCAGTTCTGCCCACTGCACCATCTAGCTGCCCAGAAGGCTAATGGTGTTCAAATATCTATTTCATGGAGCAGCAATTAAAGATGGTAGGAAGTCTAGTCTCCCAGGCAATCCAGCCTCCTTTCTTCCTCTTGGACAAGTCTCGACCCAGCTCACTTTCCATCTTTAGTATTGGTCCAAGATCCATGCCATGAGAGGTGGGACAGCCTAGTGGAAAGCACATTGAACCCAGCTAGAGCCAGGAGCTACTGATGAGAGGAAGGAAAGGGGGAACCCTGTTTGTCGGTGCAAAGATCCCATGAGGCGCAGTGTCCCCTGTAAATAAATTTACAGGCCCAAAAACCTAGATGGATAAATAAAAGGTTTATTGTAGAAATTTGGAAGTAAGGCTCAGTTAGAAAGATGCCAGGGCCAGAGGTGGCCACTGGGTGGGCAGGAACCCTTACATGGCTGGAAGGATACCATGTGTTGGAGGGGAGGGCTCCTGCAAAGAGCTCTGGCTTGGCTCTTTTATACCTAAAAGGAGCTTTGTGGGCGGTACCCCAAATTCTTGGCAGGTTTTTCAGTTTAGTTCAGATCCGGTAGGGGCTGGGGGAAGCTGAGCAGCTGTTAGTGGGGGCTGGGTCCGGATATTCAAAAGGGTGCGTTTTGACCAAGATTTGTGAATTAAGGTCAGTCATGGGGATTGGGAAGTCAGTAAGGAATCTTAAAGGGACCACAACCCCTATCACTACTTGGGTCCAAAGCTTGCTCCAGCTGTCATCTGGCAGATTTATTCTGAGCAGGTCACTGACCCACTTGGAGTCTGTTACCTCTTCTGAAAAGTGAGGATGATGAGCTTTCACTACTCATAGTGCCACATTGCTTTCACAGTCTGTAGGGAAGCAGTTTAAAAATGTGATTCATTATTAGGAAAACTATTAGATAATTGACTACATCAAAAATCAAATTAACAAAAACCTTATGATTATCTCAATAGATGCAGAAAAGACATTGATAAAATCCAACACCTGTTCCTATTAAAAACACTAGAGACTATAGGCATAAATAGTCAGTAACATCTATTTAAGACCTTTGGTAAGCATCATGTAATGGGGATAGACTAGAACCATTCCCAATAAGATCAGGGGTGAAACAAGAATGCCCACTATCACCATTACTAGTCAATATTGTATTTGAAATGCTAGCTTCAGCAATAAAAGATGAAAAAGAGATTAAAGGAATTAGAGTAGGTAATGAGAAAACCAAATTATCCCTCTTTGAAGATGATATGATGGTATACTTAGAGAGTCTTAGAGAATTAACTAAAAAATTACTAGAAACAATCCATAACTTGAGCAAAGTTGCAGGATTCATAATAAATCCATATAAATCATCAGCATTTTCATACATCACTAAAAAAATCCAACAGCAAGAGATACAAGGAGAAATTCAATTTAATATAACTATCAATAGTATAAAATATTTAGGAATCTATCTGCCAAGGGAAAGTCAGGAACTATATGAGCAAAACTACAAAACACTTTCTACACAAATAAAGTCAAGTCTAAACAATAGGAAAAATATTAAGTGTTCTTGGATAGGTTGATGGAATATAATAAAGATGACAATTAATCTATTTATTTAGTGCTATAGCAATCAAATTCCCAAGAAACTCTCTTACTGACCTAGAAAAAACTGACAACAAAATTCATCTGGAAGAACAAAAGTTCAAGAATTTCAAGGGAATTAATGAGGAAAAAAAAAGTCAATGAAGGTGGCCTAGCTGTAACAGATCTAATATATTATAAAGCAGTGGTCATCAAAACCATTTGGGACTGGCTTAGAAATAGAGTAGTCGATCAGTGGGATCGGGCAGGCTGACAGTACTAAATAAGCAATCTATAGCAATCTAGTGTTTGACAAACCCAAAGACCCAGCTTTTGGGATAAGAATTCACTATTTGACAAAAACTGCTGGGAAAATTGGAAACTAGGATGGCAGAAACTAGGCATTGACCCACACCTAACATGCTATACCTCAAGATAAGGTCAAGATGGGTTCATGATCTAGACATAAAAAATGATATTATAAACAAAGTAGAAGAACATAAGACAGTTTACCTCTCAGATCTATGGAGGAGGAAGGAATTTGTAACTACGGAAGAACTAGAGATTGTTATTGATCACAAAATAGAAAATTTTGATTATATCAAATTGAAAAGCTTTTACACAAACAAAACTAATACAGACAAGATTAGAAGGAAACAGTAAATTGGGAAAACATTTTTGTATTCAAGGGTTCTGATAAGGCCTCATTTTAAAAATATACACAGAATTGATTCAAGTTTATAATAATATATAATTAATAAGTGCTTGTTTCTTTCTATTTCTAGTTGGAAGGCAGCTTTTAAGGTTTTGATATACTGAATCAAATGCTTAAAAAAAAAAAAAAACAACCAAGAGTAGAGTTCGTATTCCCACATACTTTCAATCAATCTTGTCAACTTAAAGCCAAATAGAATAGTTTGTATTTTGATCTAGAGATGATAAGACATTACTGGAACTTCCCTAGCTGAGAGATCCATGAGGTGTCATCTGCAATGGTCTGGGTGATGAGGGCCTGAATTAGGATGGTGAGCAAATAAATGGAAAGAATGGGCATTTATTAAGCACCTATTATGTGCCAGGTAGTGTCATAAAGTTTAACAGATATGATCTTGCTTTATTCCTTAGAGGTAGACCCTCATTTTATTTCAGAGGAAGTGAGGGCAGAGAGAGAACAGAGATTGCTGTGAGTCCGAAGGCTGGAGGGTGTCTGGGGCTGGATTTGAACTCTTGGCTCAGTGGGCCATCTATTCTGCCTACCATCTAGCTGCAAATAGGACATCTCTGAGAGGTCTTATGGAGGTAGAATTGATAGGACTTGGAAAGGAATTAGATAAGGGGTGATGGAGAGGGAAAGTGACATATGACCCTAAAGGTGGCTGAAAGGACACACAAGTGAGGAAATTAGGATGAGAGTGAGATTGGGGTAAAGGTTGGGTAGTGAATGCACTTTGGAGACCCCTTGGTGGAGCTCTCCAGCTAGACCTGCTTAGGAAGAACTGGGAGTATGGAGATGACAGCTGCACCTATGGGATGGAATTTAACCACTAAAAATCCATAAAAATGCACAAGAAAAAGCCCCAGGGGGAGAGCCTTGGGGACACCCCCAATTAAGATAGGAGCAGAAACCATAATCCAGCAAAGGAGACTGAGAAAGGTGGTTTGAAGGGCATTTTGCTAATAACGGAGCAGGGCAGAGCTGAGATGGGATTCAGGAAGGGCAGGAGTCCTAGCAAGAGAGGCTATTTTTCATCCAAGCATCTGGAGACTGTATATCCCTGAGATTAGTCAATGAAGAGGAAAGAGATTTCCAGCAAGAGGGTGGATTAGTCAGTGTCTCTAAACTACTTCCACCCCCACTGCTTAAAAGGAATTATGCACCATATATAGAGGGAAGAGTCCCCAGCAAGGTTAGTCTTCCCAAATGAATACTAACATTTATACTGGTCACTCGGGGCCTCCTGCCCCACCAGTCTCCATTTGACCAAGACTGGAGCACAAAGTCCCAGGCTTGGGGAGGAACACCCTACTGCTGTGTGAATACCTCCCATGAGAACTGTCATCATCCATATGTTTGAGGAGGGTCTAAAGGGAAGGACCGTGCTCTAGCCTTTTCCTCTTCCCATTTCCTCTTGGCCAGAAGAAGACTGATAAATGAGCTTTATTTTGGAGATATTGAGGGATGGACTTTTTTAGACCTAGACAATGACCTTTGGCAATTCTCATCCCTTCCTTGAACCTGGGACATAGTGTCAGACCCTGCAGTTCATGAACAAATTGGGTCCCAAGGTCCGGACATGGGATGACAAATGGAACGTGATTATTTCTTATCCCTGAAACAAAATGTGACCATTCAGGGGAGAAAGAACCTTCGGATTCTTAAATGGGGGGCCTGGCACACATGAGTGGAGTTAGGATCACCCTGTGAGGACTTTGCTTCCTTCTCTTCGGGGAGCTATGCAGCAGTGGCTTGAGTGGGTGCCTTTCGGCTTCCAGCCCACACGTATCCTTCCTCCTAGCACATATGTCCAAAAAGTTATCCAAATTTCTATTCTACTTCTGCCTTTGGCGAGTAGGATTGAACATGGTTTTGCTTTCCGATTATCCATGTATGGGACTGGATGCAACAGAGCACTATTGAAAAAAATGAACAATTTTTTTTCCCTGATTTTATTCAGGAAAACATAGGCACAATGAAGGAGCTTAATTCTGGGACCCCCAGATTCCAGTCCAATATGTACTCCATGGGTATTCCGTTTATTTGGGGGTTCAGGAGTCCCTAATCAATTGGATCCAATGCTCAGAAACCCTCCCGTTGGCTCTTAGGTACTTTAATACACTTGGGAGAGCACTAAAAATAGAATGAGCCAGTACAATTTCATTATTGGTTAACACCAGGATCAGGAAAAATTCAGATTGATTGAGGGCATATTCATCAAGCATAAGCCCTTTGTCAATAGTGACAATATTGACATTTCTGTCAGTTTGACAATAGGGACCAAAAAATTGTCAATTTTTAGTCATTAACTTCAGGGTTTTTTCAGCAAAGCCATTCTACCTGTCATCTCCGGAAGATTTTCCTAGGAAGTCAAACATTGGCAATTTGGTCGGCAGTATTCTGAGAATTAAGAAAGTGGTGGGCAAGAGAAAACATCGACAGGAGCAGTGGTAATGGTAACAGTCGGTAAGGGGTGCTGACACTCCTTAACAAGCTCCAGGGTCAAATGTAATGGCTTATTCTATAACAGGCAGTCAGAGGAGTTTATCCTCCAATCCACAATGACACCATTAATACATAATAGCAGTATCACGAATACCTAAGAGGATATTTGGTCCTAACATATAGAATTCTTATTTTAACAGCATTACGTATATAACTAACTAAAACCTAATCCTACTGCTCCATTCATTAATGCAGTCCCTGATAGCCATCAAGAACTGAAGAAATGCTGAATAATTAAGTATGGGGTCTCAAACGACCACAATACTGAGTCCATGTACTTAGGGCTGCAGCCTTGTAGAATAGCCTGACCTTTATAGGTCAGGAGGGCTGCACCTGGGTTCCTGACATCTTTGATGAAATTGTTGGTTCAGAAAGCCTGAAACAAGTTCCAGAAGATTGGAAAGGAACCCTGGTTCCTATGGGAATAATTAACCTATTTATTCCAAATCTCTCATGGCAGAAAAAAGTATTTTGGTTGGTACATGTTTCATGGGACTGTGTGTTGCTTGTGTTTGCAGTACTTCCCTTGGTGCAAAGAACTGCATCCTAATCCAATTTCCAAATTACAAGCAGCAGAGAATAAGATGATGCAATTGAGGATAGATGAAGGTCCTACTGGGGTGCTGTACCTTGAGGATGGTGGCAGTTAGGTGGTGCAGTGGATAGAGTATCAGGCGACTTCTTGAGTTTAAATCTGGCCTTGGACACTTGTTAAACCCATTTACCTCGGTTTCCCTATCGCTAACATGAGCTGGAGAAGAAAATGGCACACCATTCCAGAATCTTTGCTAAGAAGCTGCCAGAAGGGGCCAAGATGAACGACAACCACCACGGCCTTGAGTATGGTTAATACCAGAGTGGAAATTGGGCTGAATCAATCACCTGTGCAAAATCGGTCTGAAGGACCCTGAGGGACCCACAGGTTACAACAGCATGACAAGTGATGAAGGTGGAAGGTCATGAATCCACAGGTTCAGAGGGCAAAGCTTTCTTGTAATGCCATAAGGTGGGCAAAGTCCTAATGAACTCACAGTTAACAAGGGAAAATGGGTCCTTTACTAGGGAAAGACTCGGAACAAGGTATGCTAATGGTGCTCACTGTGTGCATCAGCAAAGCAACTGGTAGCCATTGCCATCCTACTGATGCAAGACAGTCATGGGAATTTATAGCTTCACCTCCAGGGTGTCTAAGTAACATGGCCCTTAGTACAGTGCAGCTTGGTCTACATATGATGTGTCTATGTAAGATAATTCCACAGGGTCAGCTTGTTCCTCCCTGGGGCCACTCAGGAACTGGGTGGCTACTAGGGATAAGATAAGGTCTTTGGCTGGACCTCATCATCCCCTGTGCAAACCTTGCTTAGACTTTGAGGGCATGTATAACCAGCCAGGAGGGGATGGCAGGAAATGCCTCGCACAGGGCACTTGGGCACAGAGAAGTTGATGAGATGGCACAGATTGCCCCTCGTCACATACGTATACCAACCTACATATTTAACCCTTAGGTGGAAGCTGCTTCCTTCTGCCTCTGAAGAGCAGTTTGAAATCTGTATCTTGCTCATTTGTTGTGCTAATGAAAGACTTTTGTCCTTCTTTTTTCCAGTTTGCTTTCTTGAGCTGGCCAAGGCCTGAATCAAAAAAAAAAAAAAAAATTCACTAGTTGATGAGACAGGAGAACATGGGACTACTCCACGCTGTCCCTGAATGGTTCAAAAGAGAAATGTGCATCATGGGAGCAGAATTTATGATCTACCTAGCAAAAATAATGGGCAGAATAGAAAAAATTGAATTTGCAATGGCGAACCTCACCAAAGAAACAAAAGATTGAGAATGCAAATACACAGAAGTGAAGGACAATCTAGAAGAAAAGAAGCAAAAAAAAATGTTATTAAAATAAATTATGTTCACTATGAAATTAGAACATATTGATCTTGAAGACAGGAGGTATAGAAACAATCTAAAGATCATAATGTTCTCAGAAGAAATGAGGATGGAAAACTGCGATGGTCCGGTCCAGCTCCTCTGAAGGGCTCAGAATAAGTCCTTGTCAGGATAAGCAAAAGTCCTTGCCCCACGTTGTGGGTGCCAAATTGTAACTGTTGTCTCCAGAAGCTTCTGATCGCTCTCTGGGAGGAGATCTGCTGTGTCAACTCAGATCTCTCGGACAGATTCTTCTTCCTGTAGAGAGCCCTTGTCTCCAGACAGTTGCCGCCAACTCTGGTCCAGAGTAGAGACTGTTCTTTCTTCTAGAGAGCGGCCTCAAGTCTGGTCCAGACAAGACTCTCCATCTCTCGAGTGCCGCCCTCTTTTATCCTCCCAGAGAATGGGCATGGGATAATGCAAGGGCTTCTGGGAAAAATTACTTCAACCAATGAACTTGCTCCTCCTAAGCATGGAAGCTCCTCCCCAGAAGTTGGAAGGGGTTAAACTCCCAATAAAGGCCGGAACTAGAGAATTGTTAAGTATTGACTTAGCACTTAGTAAGAACCTAACAGAAAACCTTAATACAACAATGCAGGAAGTAATAAAGGAGAATTGCCCAGAACTTCTGAATATAGAAAATGAAATCCTAATTGGAAGAATTCATAGATCACCTTGAGAGAAAAGAGAATCTCTAAAACATGTAATAATGAGATGAGTGAAAAGCCTGAGTTTCTGGATAATTTATAATTAATTTATTAATTCGGCCAGTTGATAATCAATACATTTTCTCTTGGTAACCAAAGCCAAAACCAGGGAGATTGCTGAATGCTTTTAAATACCTTTGGGAAAGGGTATACTTCTGAGAGGTGCAAATCATTGGTGAATGGGGAATGATTAATGGGGAGCAATTTTCCAGTTTTGCTCCAGAGTGGAGGCTTAAGGAGTTGAAGAATATGATGGAGGGCAGTCCCCTCTCCCCCTTATTAGAGGTGAGGGTCACTTAGGAGTGAACCCGACTGGAACAAGTGTATGAATCCAAAGAGTTGGAGGAGACCCCTTAGAGCAAGTGGGGGAAACTGAGGCTCAGAAAGGGAAAAGTAACTGCCCAACCTCCGGTTAGTAGCAATAGTTAGATTTTAAAACTCTGGGACTGTTTCATTCAAGGATTAAGTTAGGGATCTGTGATGGGGCTACCTCTCCATCACTATTTCTCCATGACTTAGTCAATGGGCAACTAAACTGGGCCAAAATCTGGGGCTGAAGAGGTAGTGACTTCTGGATCCCTGCATGACCAAGTGTTAGGATGGTATAGGGGAAATTCTGGCTCAGCTCTGCGTTGGATTAGCTGCTCCTGAGGTTGCTTTCTGCTCTCAGGTGCTGTCATCGCGTAGCTTTGGCCCTTTGATAATGTGCTATACCTGTGTAACCTTCTGTCTCTGGGCCTATTCCTTCTGAATAAATGTAGGGGTCAGACTTCTCCTATTTTTGCAGTCTTGGCTTGCAGTGGGTCCCCTCTGGTTCCGTTAAAAGAAGACCCAGCGTTGGCCCTGAGGGCAGGAACAGTGTATTCTGGAACACTATTTTCTCTTCCTGGGGCCAGCACAGACTGCAAGGATTGGTTGTCCTTTTCTCTCCCACTGAGGGCCTAGGAGCCCTGAATTCCTCCCCCCCAAAACTGCTTGGCCCTGCTTGGAAGTGAATTCCTCTCTCTCAAAGGAGTTGCTTAGGCAGAAATTGGACGGTCATCATTTCCCAGATGGCTTGGGGGACAAACTTCTTGCTGTGTGGGACAGGATAGTCCACAAAACCATCAGTGACTCTCAGAGGGAGAAAAAGCAAAAAGGGGTTTATTCCCATCTCTAGAAAAAGGGCACCTTTCATCTGACAAAGTGTTTGTCAGTAAAAAGTGCCAAGAATCACTTTGGAACACAAGATTAAATAGTCTAAATGCAGGAGTCCCTGTAGCCCCCATCTCACCAGGCTGGCCTTTTCTCTCTTTGTTTGGGGGAGTCCAAGCTTATATTCTAATAGCGAAACTTTCACCCAGAAACAAAAAAGATACAAATGGAATAATAATTAACTCTTCATTTAAGTTTCCCTGGAGAAGTGATGCACAGAGAACTCAAAGCCATCATCACCTTTACAAGAAGAACTTAAAATGCTAATTAAGAAGTGGAGAGAAATAGGGGACAGCACCTGCAACTTTTTAGCTATAACTCTATTTGTTCTCTCAAGTCATAATTAAAGAATAGTTGAAGGCTCTATTCCCATGAGAACTCTTCACTCCATCAATTCCACACGCTGTCCAGGAGTGAGGTGCACTCAAGGACTCCTGAAAGTTTTTTGCCTCTGAGATCCTTCTGGGAAAGGTATATGTCTCCATCTCCCTTCTCAGCTTCTCCCCCTCCCCTGCCTAATCATGGATTATCAGAGTTAGAGAGCATCAAATCAGAAGCTAAGAAGCAAAGCTAGAAGGGATTTCAGAGACCTTGTGATGCAAACACATGAGCCAGAATCTTGGTAACCTAGGCAAGAGGCTACCCAGCCTCTACATGAAGATCTCCCTGAATGGGGAGCCTTCCTCCCACTTTGGGATTGCTGGAAGTTTGGGGAATATTCCCTTCCATTTATTGTTCTCGGGACATTCCCTGTAGGTCCAAAGCAATCAAGTCCAACTCCTCTTTGACTTAATGGCTCTTTAGATCTCTTATGGAAAGGACTCAGGACAGGAGTACAACTGAGCTTGACCAGGATTGGAGACTGAGGGTACCAGAAGGGTCGGAGGGAGGAACACAACCAACCTCCTCCACCAAATCCTAGATGTGGGGGATTCTTCCAATGTAACTCTGACATTGGGCCTGGGGGCTAGGTGGAACCCTGAAGGAAAGGGACTTGCCGAAAGCCAAGTAGTTAGGAAGTTCAGGACCTCCTTCTCAGCCACTCCCCTTTAGGCTCTGCTCTTTTGGAGATTTCAGAGGTCACCTTTTCCTCACTGCTAATACTTGCTTTTACCCTGGTTCATCACATGTTCCTTTCTATCCTCTGTTCTCTTTCCTCCCTTTCATCTACCCATGGGAATGTTATAGTTCCATAGAAAACCACTGATTCATCTGTGAATGAGGTTCTGTCATCAGGTTCTGTCCATAATACCCCTTGTCTGCCTTTTCATTGTTAACTCTACCAACTTATGACTTCACCCTGGGCCTCTCAGTGGCCACTCTGTTGTCGTTGTATTGGTCTGCAGAATTATTCTGCCTGAATTTCTGTTGTTTGGAGAGTTTGAGAAGCAAATAATCTCTTCTCATTTCAAAATCTTCCTTTTTATTGAACGCCCACACTTTGCCCAGCTTGGCTAAACTCAGATGTGCCAGATCTGTCATGCTGGTCTGCATTCTGAGCTTCGTTGTTGTTTACAACACAGCCTCCTCCCGTGGTGGGCAATTTGTGAGCCTCTAACCTAGATCTTGATCAGAACTACAAACTGTATTTTGTGCTCTTCCCTTCAGCCTTAGTGTGATGCTTCATATTGCCCCTCTAATCCCAACACACACACACTCACCCACCCACCCACCTACACAGACGACATTCTGTCCTGGTACCTTGCCCACTCCCTCTGTTCCTTAATTCTTAATTGGGCAGTGCCAGTTCAGAACTTTGATGTGCTGGTGCTACAGGTTTGTGGCCACTGGCCAGGCTTTTGTTCCCTAGGAGCTGTTTCTGTTTTTTTCTTTCTTTTTAATTTTAAAATTATTAAATTTTTTTGACAGTATATATGCATGAATAATTTTTTATAACATTATCCCTTGTATTCATTTTTCCAAATTGTTCCCTCCCTTCCTCTACTCCCTCCCCTAGATAACAGGCAATCCCATACATTTTACATGTGTTACAGTATAACCTAGATACAATATATGTGTGTAAATACCATTTTCTTGTTGCACGTTAAGTATTAGATTCCGAAGGTATAAGTAACCTGGGTAGATAGACAGTAATGCTAACAATTTACATTCACTTCCCAGTGTTCCTTCTCTGGGTGTAGTTGTTTCTGTCCATCATTGATCAACTGGAAGTGAGTTGGATCTTCTTTATGTTGAAGGATATCCACTTCCATCAGAATACATCTTCATACAGCATTGAAGTGTACAGCGATCTTCTGGTCCTGTTCATTTCATTCAGCATCAGTTGATTTAAGTCTCTCCAAACCTTTCTGAATTCATTCTGCTGGTCATTTCTTACAGAGCAATAATATTCCATAACCTTCATATACCATAATTTACCCAACCATTCTCCAATTGATTGGGCATCCATTCATCTTCCAGTTTCTAGCCATTACAAAAAGAGCTGCCAGAAACATTTTGGCACACACAGGTCCCTTTCCCCTCTTTAGTATTTCTCTGGGATATAAGTCCAATAGCAGCACTGCTGGATCAAAGGGTATGCACAGTTTGATAACTTTTGGGGCATAGTTCCAAATTGCTCTCCAGAATGGCCGGATTCTTTCACAGCTCCACCAACAATGTATTAGTGTCCCAGTTTTCCCACATCCCCTCCAACATTCATCATTATTTGTTCCTGTCATCTTAGCCAATCTGACAGGGGTGTAGTGGTATCTCAGAGTTGTCTTAATTTGCATTTCTCTGATCAGTAATGATTTGGAACACTCTTTCATATGAGTGGATATAGTTTCAATTTCATCATCTGAGAATTGTCTGTTCATATCCTTTGACCATTTATCAATTGGAGAATGGTTTGATTTCTTATAAATTAGGGTCAGTTCTCTATATATTTTGGAAATGAGACCTTTATCAGAACCTTTAATTGTAAAAATATTTTCCCAATTTGTTACTTCCCTTTTAATCTTGTTTGCATTAGTATTGTTTGTACAGAAACTTTTTAGTTTGATGTAATCAAAATCTTCTATTTTGTGATCGATAATGATCTCTAGTTCTCCTCTGGTCATAAATTTCTTCCTCCTCCACAGGTCTGAGAGGTAGACTATTTTCTGTTTCTCTAATCTATTTATTATCTCATTCTTTATGCCTAAATCATGGACCCATTTTGATCTTATCTTGGTATATGGTGTGAAGTGTGGATCCATATCTAATTTCTGCCATAGTAATTTCCAGTTTTCCCAACAGTTTTTTTCAAATAATGAATTTTTATCCCAAATGTTGGTGTCTTTGGGTTTGTCAAAGATTAGATTGTTATAGATGTACCCTTTTTTTGTCCTTTGTACCTAATCTATTCCACTGATCGACTGGTCTATTTCTTAGCCAATACCAAATGGTTTTGGTGACTGCTGCTATATAATATAGCTTTAGATCAGGTACACCTAGACCACCTTTATCTGCCTTTTTTTTTCATTAGTTCCCTTGAAATTATCGACCTTTTATTCTTCCATATGAATTTTGTTGTTATTTTTTCTAGGTCATTAAAATAGTTTCTTAGGAGTCTGATTGGTATAGCACTAAATAAATAGATTAGTTTGGGGAGTATTGTCATCTTTATTATATTCACTTGGCCTATCCAAGAGCACTGAATGTCTTTCCAATTATTTAAATCTGACTTTATTTTTGTGGCAAGTGTTTTGTAATTTTGCTCATATAATTCCTGATTATTCTTTGGTAGATGGATTCCCAAATATTTTAAACTCTCGACAGTTGTTTTGAATGGAATTTCTTTTTGTATCTCTTGCTGTTGCATTTTGTTGGTGATGTATAAAAATACTGAGGATTTATTTTGTATCCAGCAATTTTGCTAAAGTTGTGAATTATTTCTAATAACTTTTTATTAGAATCTCTGGGGTTCTCTAAGTATACCATCATATCATTTGCAAAGAGTGACAGTTTGATTTCCTCATTACCTACTCTTATTCCTTTAATCTCTTTCTCGACTCTTATTGCCGAGGCTAGCATTTCTAATACAATATTGAATAGTAATGGTGATAGTGGGCAACCTTGTTTCACTCCTGATCTTATTGGGAAAGGTTCCAGTTTATTTCCATTACATATTATGCTTACTGATAGTCGTAAATATATGCCCTAGGAGCTGTTTCTATCTGATTTTCTTTTTCTTTTTTTTTCTTGGGTCTGCTAATGTAACCATAACACAGATAGGATGGGAGGTGTGGAAAGTGCAGGGTGAACTCAGGGCATCAGTTCATGAATTTAGGCTTTTTTAAAAAAATCTTTTCTTGTATCTTTGGTGCCCTAGATCATGGAGACATTTGAAGTTTTTTTTCCTTCTAATTTCTGTTTCAGAGAGTTTTGAAAAGTCATGGAGAATCAAAGAAAATGTCTAGTACTCCATTTTATTACTCACATAGCCTGAAAGTGGGAAAGTATATTTCTAAAACCTAAGTCAACCATTCACATATGGACAGAATCTTGAGAATTCCACGAAGAAATCAAACTTCCTTCCTGTGTTTCTTTATTGTGTTGACATTTGAAAATGAAAAGTTTCAAATTATTGAAAGAACATTGCTAGCAAGTTCATCAAAATTTCAAAGAATGGGGATTGTACGCAATCATTTCATTGAATAAATATTTATGAGATCAATGAGGTCTCCCAGAAGTTCTCTAGTTCAATCCTCTCCAACCCCACTTTTTTTTTTTTTTAACAGATGAGGAAACATAGATTTAACAACATGAAGCATCACACAAGTAGTAAAGAACAGAAAGATTTGAAGTCAGTGATGCTTTCCAGTATATCATATGACCTTTATGAATAAGATTACATATTGGCTCGCAGACTTGAGATCTGAAAAGATTTTGATAGGCTAAAACAAGATACTGGTAACTATTGTCTATTGACCTCCAATACCGTTCCCTTTTTGCCAGGGCTTAATACCTACCTTTCAAACACCTAAAACTCCCAGTTCTTTAAGTTGCACATTTCTCATGAATTCTTCCATCCCATCTCGGTTATCAAAGAAATGGTAAAGCCCTTGATCTTGCCATCATTCACAAAATACTTGCAATTTCCTCCCCTAAATCACAATCTACTGTCATTCAACCTGTCTCTTCTTGGATTCCTGACTCTGTTCTTCATCCTCATTGTTTCCCCTAATCCTTAGACCCATTAACTCTTCGTCAGGCTATCATCATTGTATTAGATACATCTTCCTCCCTTCTCAACATTGATTGACCTCTTGGTTAACCAGTTCAATTCTATATTATTTTCCCTCCAGTCTCATTCCCCCTTATTGTTTTGAAGATCTAGTCTTTTCAAACCTCAAATCTGGATGACTCCCACCATCTGTTGCTTCTTCTGTTTATTTATGTGCTACTGAACAAAACTGTACTGTCTGGATTCACTAGAAAGTGATGTTATATAACATAAACTAGGGCTCCACTGCATTGAGACAATCTTTTTACAGCTCTTTAATCCATTTACTCTCCCAGTCACTGCAGGAGCTATTCTAAATCTTTTCATACCTTTTCAAATCTATCTTGCTCCATCTGCCTTCATTGCCTCAGCTGAAAACTTGCCTCAGTTTCACTGAAAAATTTGAAGCCATCTTCCAGGGCTCTTTTTTCTTTCCTCTTCATCTTACATCATTCAGGTGACTTCCTCCACTATCTCCTTTTGCATTTCTGTCTCACCTGAAGAGGTAGGTAGCTCTTTTCCTTGCAAAGGCAGAGTCCTTTAAGCTCCCAAATGATATTATTCTAGATCAGCTCCTAGATCAGCTCCATAACTATCATCCCATATGTCTCTTGCTTTCACAGGCAGTGAAGCTTTCTTACTCTTCTTTGGGCTGTTTTTTGTTACTGCCTCCTATACTACAATACAATCTTCTGTCCATTCTTGTTCAGTCACTGTCTTCAAGATCTATTCTCATAAATCTATTCAATCATATTCATAAGGGAAATTATTTAGGTTATACCTATGAAGTTTAATAGTTTTCTCCACTTTCTTCAATTTAAGTTTGAATTTTGCAAAAAGAAAGAAACTCATGAAATAAGAGTTGTCAGACTACCTGAGCATTATGATAAAAAACAAAGAATCTATGTACAATATTACAAGAAATTGTTAAGCAAAATTGCCCTGAAATTTTTTTTTTAAATTTTTTATTATATATATATTTTTATAATATTATCCCTTGTATTCATTTTTCCAAATTATCCCCCCCTTCCTCTATTCCCTCCCCCCGATGACAGGCAATCCCATACATTTTACATGTGTTACAATATAGTCTAGGTACAATACATGTGTGTGAATATCATTTTCTTGTTGCACAATAAACATTAGAATCCGAAGGTACATGCAACCTGTTGCCCTGAAATTTTAGAACAAGAAATTAAAGTAGAAATTGAAAGAATTCACAGATCACCATCTGAAAGAGATCCGAGGAAGAAAGTTTACAGAATGTCACAAGCTAGTTTCAAAATTCCTAGATTAAAGAAAAAATATTTCAAACAAAAATAAAAAAATAGAATTTAAATACTACAAAACAAACAAACAAACAACCCCCAATCAGGATTTTACAAGACCTAGCAGCTTCTACACTAAAAGTCTTGGAACATTATATATCAAAGAACAAAGTAATTGTGGTTGCATCCAGAAAAATTGAGTAAAATCTTGAATGAAAAAAAGGATATTTAATGAACTGAAATACTTTCAGGAATTTGTAACAAAAAGAAATGAAAATGTTATTAGTATTCTTAAAACTATTATCATTTCCAAGGTAGTTTGAAAGAAAAGTTACAACTGATTTGTGTATAGTGGGTGATTAAAAAAAAAAAAAAAAACAAATTGAGTAGGAAAAGGTAAAAAAGGAACACAATCTCATAAAAACAGGACATGAAAAGAAAAATGAATACAGAATAAACAGGTGGGTGTCAAGGACTAGTAATGTTGGAACTTTATGCTCACATGGGTTGAAAAGGAAACAAAGTGAACTTCTTAAGAGGTTTAGAAATCTACTGAACTTCCAGAGTGATGAGAAAATTAGGGGATAACAGAGCAGAGGGACTTTTCAAAGGGTATATTGATTAAGATTAGGAGGGTGAGGGAGAAGATAAGGGAAGGAATTTTAGAGAGGTGGGTAAATAAAGAATAAGAGACCAAGAGGAAAAAATAAGGCAACAGGGATAAGGTAAAAAAGAGAGATTGAGAAAGAAAATAGTGAGTAATAATAAGATAGAGGGAAATTTGAATACAAGTCATTGATAATTAGTCAATTGATAAATTATCAATTGATGTGAACAGGCAGTTTTCCAGTGAAGAAATCTAAATAATTTATAGTCGAATAAAAATGCTCTAAATTATTACTGATTTGAGAAATTCTGACTAAAACAGTCTTGAGATATCATTTTATATTTACTAGATTGACTAAAATTAAAGCTTTTATGCATAGATAATTTTCACTTTTGCAAAACCTCGTGCTCCAAATTTTTTTCCTTCCTTTCCCCCCCCTAATGATCACCTGATTTAAATTCATTCATTCCCATCCTTTTTACTCACGACAACCCAAGATTTCACTGCTTAAACTTTCCTTTCCATCTCCTATTTGATCACATCCAGCTTTCCTTGGTTCAGCGATCTTACATTCCAGCTTTCATGCAATATTGATCTGTACAGAAGCAGTCTCTCTTTTCATCCCTAGACACATCTCCAGCTGAGCTTACTTTTGGCTATTGACCCGGTGCTTCAATAACACTGTAGCTACTTGTACTTGTCTTCCGCTTTTTCCCAGTAGCACATTCCAAGTTGAGAGTCTCATCTTCCAGTGCCATGTCTTTTACAATTTTGATACTGTTCTGTAAGGGGCCTTTAAATGGGTGCCACAGCAAATCGGGAGATTGAGGCCCGGAAGTAATTTCTGTGGATATTAGGACTGCCCTTGGGCGGGATCCTGGCCATATTGAGATAGCTTCGTAATGGGTGACTCTCTCGCTGATTGGCTGTGTGTGTGACCTCACAGGCCCTATGTAAGCCCACTGCAGGCAGCAAGCGCGCTCTCTTTAACCTGGCATTCTTCACCTTGGCTTCCTAGCCTGGGTGGCCAAGCCAAGATGGATAACCAAAAGAGGTAAGGGTTTTGGTAGTGAACACATGGGTCTTCTGACCAGGTGTTCACTCGGGAACCAACAAGTCAGGGCATCAGTCAGGGCATTATGTGAGTAGGTATAATAAAGGCTTTTAAGATTACACATGGTTGTTCTTGAGTGCGCTACCGGTTATTAAGCTAGTAATTGTAACTGCCAGGAGAGCACGTTACACTGTTCATGGGGTTTTCTTGGCAAAGATACAGGAGTAGTTTGCCATTTTCTCCTTCAGTGGTTCACCTATTTTCAGAACTCTCTACTATGACTCATCCACCTTGGGTAACCCATATAGCATAGTTCATAGTTTCATTGAGCTTTTCATGATGACAGTGATTCAAGAGGGAGCCTTACATATATTGGGTGCTTAAAAGTTGTTGACCTGCATGCTGGAAGAGAACCAAAATGAAATCACTATGGTGGAGTCAAGGAACAATGGATGATCCGACCAAAACTCTGTCACAGATTGGGTACAAATAGTCCATAGGAATACCAGAAGCGCAGAGGTTTCTAAATGTGCACATCTCATGTTTTTTTATGAGCTACTGCAATTGCACTTTACTCATAGAGCTCAGAACCTTCTTTGATGATGGCATGCCATGTTGGAGATTTTTAGACTAAAGTGGAGGGAGTGTTACTGCTCGGCTTTTTTGTTCCCAGATGATTGTGCACTCAATGCAACCTCTGGGGCTAAATAGCAACAGACAATGGATCAACTCTCTGCTGCTTGTGCAAATTTTGGCCAGACAATTAACATCAAAGAAACCGAGTTTCTCCACAAGCCAGCACCACACCATCCCTACATGGAACCACTGGTTATGGTAATGAAAATTTAAATGTAGTGGGTAAGTTCATTTCCCTTAGCAGTATGCTTTCTAGGGATGTAAACAAAGATGATGAAATTGATGCACACATTACCAGAGCTAGCTCAGTGTTTGAGAGGCTCCTGAAGGAAGTATAGAGGAGAAGAGGTGTTAGAATGTTTATCAGAATGATGCTGTATAGGGACCTGGACAATATACTAGTATCATTCCAGGAAACTGAATTGGTTCTGTGTGAATTATCTCAGGAAAACTCTGAAGATAAAAATTGTTTCCCAGCTTTCTGTTTTCCTTCTAATCTTGACTACATTGATTTTGTTTGTGCAAAACTGTAATGTCCAGACTAGCTCTCTGGAGGACCTTGGGATCAGCCCAAGTCTTTGGTCTTAGTGCAAGAGTGAAGGAGGCAGAAATGCTACCATGTGGCTGATCGAAGATGGAGTCTGGAATCTGGCATCTTATCCTGTGTCTGTGGCTGAGAGAGCATTCCCAGTTGTCCCAGCCCTTAAATACTTCAGTACCTTTATATCACTATACCACACTGAGCACTCGAAACCATTACATTACCATAGAGAACCATTATCTCACATTGAAAAGGTACTTAACTATAAGCACCATCCTGATCTAGATTTAAGTACATCTTTTTAGAGTTCTGGCCCTCTACACAAAACCTTTTTAATTTAATATAATCAGAATTATCCATTTTATATTTTATATATTAGTTCTTTTTTGGCCATAAATTTTCCCTTCTTCACAAATCTGACAGGTAGGCCATTCCTTGCTCTATAAATTTGTTTATAGTATCACCCTTTGTGTTCAAATCCAGAACCCATTTCAACATCATCTTGATATAAAATGTGACATGTTGATCAATGCCTGGTTTTTGTCATTCTATTTTCTAATTTTCTCAGCAATTTTTGACAGATAGTGAGTTTTTAATCTCAAAAGTTGGAGTCTTTGGGTTTATCAAACACTAGATTACTATAGTCATTTACTATTGTGTGGACCATCAGGTACTCTATTGCTCCTATTCTACTTCTTAACCCCTTCCAAATGGTTTTGATGACTGCCACTTTATAATATAATTTTAGTTCTGGTATGGCTAGTCCATCATCTTTAGCAGTTTTTTAATTAATTCCCTTGATCTTTTGTCCTTTTGTATGAATTTTGTCATTATTTTTTCTAGCTGTATAAAGTAATTTTTGGCAGTTTTATTGGGATGGCATTGAATAAATAGGTTAATTTAGGTAGAATTGCAATTTTTATTATATTAGTTTAGACTAGACATGAATAATTGATATTTTTCCCAGTTGTTCAGATCTGACTTTATTCATGTGAAAAGCATTTGTAATTATGTTGATATGGTACTTGGTTTTTCTTGGCAGGCAGACTTCCAGATATTTTATATTGTCTACAGTTATTTTACATGGAATTTCTCTTTCTAGGTTTTGCTGCTGGACTTTGTTCGTATCAAATAGAAAACTGATGATTTATATGGATTTTTAAATATCTTGCAAGTTTGCTAAAGTTGTTGTTTCTAAATCTACCATCATATCATCTACAAAGAGTGATACTTTTGTTTCCCCATTGGCTACTCTTAATTCTTTCAGTTTCTTTTTCTTCTCTTATTACTAAAGCTTAACATTTCTAGTACAGTATTAAATAACAGTGGTGATAATGGGCATCCTTGTTTCACCCCTGATCTTATTGGGAATGCTTTTAGCTTATTATCATCATTACATATAATGTTTGCTGATAATTTTAGATGGATGCTTCTTATCATTTTAAAGAAAGCTCCATTTATTCTTATATGCTCAAGTATTTTTAATAGGAATAAGTGCTGTATTTTATCAAAAGCTTCATTCTGCTTCTATTAAGGTAATCATAATGTATTAATGTTGTCAATTATAGATTTATACATGATATTCAGGCTGGAAGCCTGGCAAAGTCCATGTGGTTCAGAAAGGCATGCAGGCTTCTTGGGGAACCAGGGCCCCCTGGGGATTATAGGAACTCCTGCTGAGAATTAAACAGGACACTGGCTCCCCAGCAAAGCCCAATATAGCCCCATCAAGGGGCAAGAAGTTCTTAGTCTTAAGCATAGAGTACTGGACTTGGCCAGGGGCCTGAGGGTTAGCTAGGGGCATCTATTCCCTGCCCCCCTGGATCAGTACCTCAATAATCTCCATGTCTCTGTCCATGCTGGTTTGAAACCTGAAAATTTCAGGACTCTTCTCCTTGATTTTTTTAGTTTGTTTTTGTTTTTGTTTTTTCTCCTTGATTTTTGAGGCTTTTCATAATCTGATGCTTCAGTGTTCTCCAGCCTTCCTTGTTTATCATGCTGTACTTTGGCCAAATTAGATGGCTCTCTGCCCCATCCCCAGGTTCCATATTCTCTTACCTTCATGTCTGCTCATGTTGTTCCCTCCAATACAATGGACATTTATGTCCTATGTCCTAGACACTGAGAGGCAAAGCCCAATGTGAGACATTCCTTGCCCTAAAAAAGTTTTCGTTCTACTGGGGATAAGAACATATGCTCAGAAAAATCTATCCAAAGCAATCTGAGAAGGAAAATGGTCTTGATACCTGGGGAAATCTTAAAAGGCATTAAAGAGGATGTAACATTTTGCTGACCTCTAAATGAAGTTAAACTGGAAGGGGTACCTGAGGCCACTGATTCAGTCCCTAGCTGACCATGACCTCCTGCTACAAAATCCTTGACATGTACTCAGTAAACCCTAGGACTAGGGAGATCACCATTTCTTCTTAGAAACAGACTCTCAGATTTTGAAGGAAATCTTAAAGGCCATCCAAACCAACTTACCAATCAATTTTAGAAAATGGCTTTCATTTGAATATTCCTTGGTATCTCATTGCATTCTTCTCTCATTTTCCTAATTCCAAGTGGGCCCAGTCATCTCTTAACTATTAGATACAATGGGCCCTTTTTCCATCCTCATCTTTCTTGATCTCTATGCAGCCTTCCACATTATATACCTTCCTTTCCTCTTGGATATTCTCTCTTTTTGAGTCACTACTCTTTCCTGGTTCTTTTCTTTCTAACACTAATGATAATAATAATAACTAACATGTATATAGAACTATATGCTAGTCACTATATAAGTCCTTTATAAATATTATCTATCTAATTCTCACAACAAACCTGGGAAGAAGTTGCTAATATTCCTGAGGAAACTCAGACAAATGGCAGTTAAGAGGCTTGGCCAGAGCTACCCGGAGCTATCAAGTATCTGAGTCCATATTGAAACTCAGATTTTGGGGGGCAGCTAGGTGGTGCAGTGGATAGAGCACCAGCCCTGAATTCAGGAGGATCTGAGTTCAAATCTGGTCTCAGAAACTTAACACTTCCTGGCTGTGTGACCCTGGGCAAGTCACTTAACCCCAGCCTCAGGGGAAAAAAAAAAGAAACTCAGATTTTCCTGACTCAAGTGCATTTCTCTGTGTATTGTGCTACCTAGATGCTCCGGCCTGTTTATCTGCCCTATGTTAGTTTTCTTTATTCATTCATCCAAATCAGTTCCAACAGAGCAGTAATGAATTGAACCAGCTACACCCAGTGAAAGAACTCTGGGAAATGAGTTTGACCCACTACATAGAATTCCCAATCCCTCTAATTTTGTCTACCTGCATTTCTGATTTCCTTCACAGACTAGTTGTACACTATTTCAAAGTCTGATTCTTCTTGTGCAGCAAAACTATATGGACATGTATACATATATAGTATTTAGCTTAAACTTTAACATATTTAACATGTATTGGTCTACCTGCTACCAGGGGAGGGGGTGGGAGGAAGGAGGGGAAAAATTGGAACAAAAGGTTTTGCAATTGTCAATGCTGAAACATTACCCATGCATATATCTTGTAAATAAAAAGCTATAACTAAAAAAAGGAGTGAGTTCAGATATATTATTGTCCCCAGAGAATGGTTCATGTATACAGTTGTCCCAGGAAATTGCTGGGACAGCATCAAGAGACTATGTGTTGCTAGAAAAGGGGGGAAGAAAGAGAAAAGGATGGTAGGGAAACTATATGGGTTCTTCAAGCCAAATTTATTGATGCCAGTGAAATAAATTTTGGAGGGCTCTAAGTAGTCAGAAACATTACCTGAAGAAGGGTTGATGCCGGAAAGGCACATGCCATGCTCGAAAATTTATCTTTGAGATCTGAGGGAAAATTCAAACAAGAGATTTATCACAGGAGTCCCAGGAAAGAATAGCTTCCTCAAGGTCCTCAAATAAAGGTTGAAGAGCTTCTTCTTGTCAGAGAGATTTTAATAAATATATTTTATATATTTTTGAAATTGTGTATTCAACAAATAGCCACTGAATTTCCTAATAACTGAAATTCAGTTATTCTTTAAATAACCAAGATTCCAAAAAGGTCTTTTTCTAGGGATGGATCATATCTCTTTGGGGTAAAGCAAATATAACAGAGCAGGTTTCCTATTTCTATTTCAGATTCACATCCTTAGAAGAGTAAAGCAGTGGTCTCCATGGTAACATAGATCTTGGCTTGTGGAATGTCATATGGTGATCTCACTAATATGACCAGAGATGACTACTGCTTCTTTTATTCTTTGAAACTGTCATAATCCAGCAGCTTTAAAGAGCACACAGTTCCCTGGAACTCATCACCAAATTTCCAGTCCCAATGTATCAATACTCCCCACCTTTACCCTACTTTTTAGGATCATAAAAACAAGAAGAAGAAGCTAATAATGCAAATATGAAAATAAACTATCCCAGCACTCCCCAAACTTAAATCTTTTTTTTTTTGATTGAATGTTTATTTTCTCTACATCAATATCTTGAAATTGCTTTATTGCCATGGCTACCCGGTGAATCAACACAGAAAGAATGCTGACAAGCCAGACTTCCCCAAAGAGCAATCTTGTTAGCAACCCCAATTCTGCTTACCCATTCTCAACAAGATTTTGAATTTCCAAAGCTATGTTCTCAAAATAGGTTGCCATGAATATAGCAATAGTATTTTGAGGAATGCATACTAGTACTGTAGCATAATATTGATTACCTGCTTTATTCAAGTGTTGCATACTCTGGGATTTCCTTAAAATACTAAAAATCCAGCTACCTGATGTCTTTTTTATTTGATTGTTTGCTGTATTTTGATTTTCATTTTATGAGTTTTTAAAACAAAACAAATTCATTTATTTTTGACACACACTGCCTTATGAATCATGTTGGAAGAGAAAAATGAGAGAAAAAAAAAAAGAAAAAAATTTTTAAAAAATGAGATGATTCAAACAAATCCCAATTGTTCAGTAATGAAGAAAACCAGCTACACCCAGAGAGAGAACTGTGGAAACTGAGTGTGGACCACAACATAGCATTTTCACTCTTTTTGTTGTTGTTTGCTTGTATTTTATTTTGCTTCTCTCTCTCTCTTTTTTTTTTTCTTGTATGGCATGATGATTGTGTAAATGTGTGTGTGTATGTGTATATATATATTGGATTTAACATATATTGGACTACTTGCCATCTAGGGAAGGGTGTGGGGAAAGGGGGAGGGGAATTGGAACACAACGTTTTGCAAGGACTAATGTTGAAGAATTGTCCATGCATATGTTTCGAAAAATAAAAAGCTTTAATTAAAAAAAATTTAAAAAGGAACAAGAAAATGGAAACTTTGACCTTTAATCTGGAGATGAAAATTAAGCCAATATCTGAAGGGGATAATTATAAGAACTTTGATCTCAACCAAATAACAAGGCATTGGAAAGGAAAAAAAAAAAAAGAAAGTAATTCTAGTGATTAATCCTTAGTTTTTCCTTATGGGAGCTAATAGCTTGAAGTGCCATTGTGTCATGTTCATTTTTTTTTTTTTTTTGGTTGATTAGTTATGTCTGATCCATTGAGACTTCCTTTGGATTTTCTTGGCAAAGATACTGGAGAGGTTCTATAGCTCATTTTATACATGAGAATTTGAGGCAATCAGGGTTAAATGACTTGCACATGATCATAAAGCTAGTATCTGAGAGCAGATTTGAACTCAGGTCCTCCTGATTCCAGAGCAAGCACTTTATTCGCAGTAGCACTTAGCTGCCCATTGTGGTCTATTCTTAGTTTAAATGTCTTTCTCTTTCTTTATCAATAGGCAATGAAAATAAACCACTTCACTTACCAGTAGTTTTGTCTAAGCTGATAAATTTGAGGCTTGTAAATGAGAGAAGGAAAGGTAATCCATGAAAAAACAGATTTCCCCAAGCCTACATTTTGGTTGGGACAGAGCCAACCAGAGAAATTTTTTTTTTCAATTTTAGCAATTTCTGAAAATATTTGGAACATGCAACTACATTTTTTCTGAACCTGGTGAAGAAGAGCTAATAGGGGCAGCTAGGGGATGTAGTGGATAGAGCACCAACCCTGAAGTCAGGAGTCCCTGAGTTCAAATTTGACCTCAGACACTTAACACTTCTTAGCTGTGTGACTCTGGGCAAGTCACTTAACCCCAATCGCATCAGAAAAAAAAAAGAGCTAATAAAGAAGTGAGCTAGTAGCAAATCAAGGAGTTAGGATTCTAATGTTTGCCCCAAAGTTACTGGAGGTGTTAATTAAACCCTGTATCTCACACTGGAGAGAATATGTGCACATGCACACCTATACTCACATCCACATATTCTCTATTTACTTATCTGAGAACATGCTATAGAATTATTTCTTCTTGAGAAGAGGCTCTCTTACATCTGTATTTCTATCTTCTACACAGTGCCTTGCCAATTTTGGGGACTGGAATTGGGATTGCTCTATTTAGGGAGCTCCTAGCCATGTGTTTTATCAATGCATTTGAGCATTCTCCTTCATTCTTCCCTTCCCTCTCTTTGTTGTGAGTGGCTTTATAAGAATTGAGGAAACAGATTCTGAGCTATGTGATTTATTAACAAAAGATGTATAAATACTTGGTTAAGAGCCCTTCAATAGGCACAAATCCCTGAATACAGGTTTTGCACAGATTTTTCTGCATTAAAAAAAATTAGTAGGAAACAAAATAGGATGTAGAATTAGATAGCCTGATTTCTGGGGCAGCTAGGTGGTGCAGTGGATAGAGCACCAGCCTTGAATTCAGGAGGATCTGAGTTCAAATCTGGTCTCAGACACTTAACACTTCTTAGCTGTGTGACCCTGGGCAAGTCACTTAACCCCAGCCTCAAAAAAAAAAAAAATCTGATTTCTTATTGGAGGACTGATTTGGGACTTTCAAAGTTGGGAAGACATGAGAAAACAAATGGAATTCCCTGATATCAGGTGATTTACAGGACAGACAAACTGAAGTCTCAAAATGGAGACTGTTCACAAAATGAAGTTCTTACAATTACCTCTTTGATTCTTAGGAAGGTCAGTCTTTCCCTCTTCCCCCAACGATCACTATATATAAGTCAAATTTATAAGGTTTTTATCTGCTTATTATCAGCATAACAAACCTAATGAATCAAGAAGAGCCCTCTAGGAACTGTCCTTTTGCATAACTTTGTACAACAACAAAAAACAAAATCTAAGAATAATAATTGTAGAGAGCTGGAACTCTGAACAAGTATACTTGAAACAAGGTGTTAACCCAATGGAATTGATGAGATGATTATTCTCTAGATGACATATATATTTAGTATTCAGCATGGTGATGTCATGGTTCTCTAGTTCCCATAAATACTTATTACTCAGTGCAGTGATGTCATGGTTCTCTAGTTCCCATGTATACTCAGTAATCAGCATGGTGATGTCATGGTTCTCTAGTTCCCATGTATACTCAGTACTCAGCGTGGTGATGTCATGGTTCTCTAGCTCCCATGTATATTCAGTAATCAGCATGGTGATGTCATGGCTCTCTGGTTCCCATGTATACTCAGTACTCAGCGTGGTGATGTCATGGTTCTCTAGCTCCCATGTATACTCAGTACTCAGCGTGGTGATGTCATGACTCTCTAGCTCCCATGTATACTCAGTACTCAGCATGGTGATGTCATGGTTCTCTAGCTCCCATGTATACTCAGTACTCAGCGTGGTGACGTCATGGCTCTCTAGTTCCCACATACTCCATGTGCTGTAATGATGTAACTACAATAAGGTATATAAGGGTGAAAAAGGACTGGAAGAGAGACATTCCATCTTTGACCAGCCTTGTGGTGGCTAATAAGCCATTTTCCTTCGAGCAGGTGAAGCAGGAGGAAGGAGTCCATTTAGTATCATTTGGTTTAGGCATTAATGTTTCTGCTATAATTTATTGGGTTTCTCACTACAACTTTCCTGATCAGTCAATGTAGAAGGAATAAGGTTAGTGTATTGCTGAGAGTAACTATTATTCACAATAGATTATCCTACAATATTCTCTTTCCATTTGTCTTATAAGTAATTTCTTTATTACCTGTAATTACCTCTATTAGAGTGGGAGATCCTCAAGACCAGGAATTGCTTTTTGTATATATCCCTAATATTGATATCCCCAGTGATCAGTCCAATATTTGGAGGATAGCTGGTGATTCATAATTTTTTAAAAACTGACTTATTGATAAAATCTACCTTTCCAGGCCCAACTTCAGTCTCATTTCCTTCTTTCTGTAGACATGATTATTAGGAGAAACAGGGGCCGGACCGGGTCCCCACTCAGAAGGCCTTGGCAGCCCCACCTTGGAGGGTCTTGTCTCCTCTCTCTCCCCTGCTTGATCCTTCTACCTTCTACTTTTTGAAGTATGAGAAGGATGAGAGCAGAACTACCATGTTTTTCCTTTTGGAGTGGATTTCAGAGACTAGATGAATCCTTAACCATTGACATTTCATGAGACGGAAAGCTAGAAATGAGCTCTCCAAGTCATCCAGAAAGAAGTACATATTACCCATGGGTCAGGTCCTGTGCTAGACTCTTGGGGACAGAAAAACAAAAATGAAATTTTTCTTGCCCTCAATGAGCTTATATTTTATTGGTGAGATAAGATATCAGTTTCATCCCATGATTTGATAGCTGAGGGAAGTGGGGTTCTCAAAGAAGGGACTCCCCAAGTTGATAGAGCTGGGAAAAGATAAGCAGAAAAGGGTTTTTTTTTGTTTTTTGTTTTTTGTTTTTTTTTGTTTTGCAGTTGGGATAACTGAGACGGAGACTTGCCCAATGTGACATAAATGCAGCACTAGGTGCAGGCTACCTGATCTGAACTCCCAGGCTGTTTTCACTAGTTCCCAGTAGTGTTGGGGAACAGGGACAATTATGCATGCTAGTTGGGAGGGGATAAGAAGTGGGAGGACTGAGGGAGGGACAGGCAGGGCTTGTGGGGATAAAACTCAGAGCTGGATCTGGGCAGAAAACTAGCTTCCAGAGCTGAATTGAGATGATTCTGGAGAAAGGCCTGCTGGGGGCTTGGGTGTGCTTATTCTTCTGCCTCCCTGGGGCCCATGCAGGTGTGGGAGGCTTCTGGGGCTAGGAGGGCCATGTGAGTGGGTGGATGGATTGGTTGGATATGCTCCCAGAAGCACATTTACACATTTCTTTGCTCCTTTTCAGACCTGACCAGATACAGAAGGATTCGGCCCTTGCCTGGTAAGCAGAAAACCCTGGATTGCTGCTTGGGGAGAGAAAGGCACAAAATTCTCCATTCCTCTTCTTTTTCTACCCTTAAAGATGTTTCACATCGAGTTTTCTCCCCTTCTCCCCAACACTTACGGTGATACTGCTTCTAGTCTTGCCCAAGCTCAGTCTCTTAGCCCCTCCCTAACTTTGCCTTGAATGTTACCCCAATACTAATGTTGCTCCTCCTCCCCTTACCCAATGAAGTCCCTACTTCCAATACTTCTTCCCTTCTAGTTCTTACCCTTCACCCACCACTCTCCCTACCATGAATAGTAACCAACCAATAATCCTATGCCTGCTATTACCTCTCCCTTACCCCTTTTTACCTCTGCTTTGATTTTTCAGTTTAACTCGAATTTTAACATTTCCCCCATCACTTTCTTTCTTTTTTAAAATTAATTTTATAATTATAATTTTTTGACAGTACATATGCATGGGTACTTTTTACCCCCATCACTTTCTTTCTTTTTTTAAAATTAATTTTATAATTATAATTTTTTTTGACAGTACATATGCATGGGTACTTTTTACCCCCATCACTTTCTTTCTTTTTTTTAATTAATTTTATAATTATAATTTTTTTGACAGTACATATGCATGGGTACTTTTTACCCCCATCACTTTCTTAAGCCTAGACAATCAACAGAATAAAA